>NC_046321.1:46656006-46883506 GCF_009819535.1 Lacerta agilis
TTCTGGGAAATTCCGGGCATATGACAACCCTATTTCTAGTCTGGACTTGTTATTTGTCCCTGTTGCCCCATAAACAGTAATACCCATCTGTCAAAGCCACTAAAATCAAGTGTGAATAATTATTCACAAACAGGGAGAGATAGAGAGAGATACACAAAAAAACTCCACCCCGATTACGTCAACAAGAAAGGAACCCGGTGTTTGTTTTTCCTTTTTACGTTGATTTAACCACTTTACACTTACCCACGTGAACCTCTTTTTGAGAGAGCTTATAAGAAGCAGTTCCTACTTCTTTTTAAGCATTTAAGGGGAAATGGCAGAGGGGCAGGGAAAAGCCCAGGTCTCAGTGCCACTTTTGCTGTAGCTGTTGGTGACTTTGGGCTATGTATTTGTTGCTATTCCTGTTCCCAAAGTAGTAAGCACACATGTGCTTTCTCCAGGGAGGTGACTAAGTATGAAAGCAGGGCGCATTCAAGTCAGCTTGAATTGTTGACAGATCTCCAACAACCTGTGTTAGATCTTCTCAGCTTGCACACTACAACAGCTATCAGCTCCCCTGAGTTTCTCAAGTTACAGTTACACAACGTCCTTAAAGGAATATTGCATTGCAAGACTGAAGGCTACGCTTTGTCTCATGCTCATAGGGTCCAGATAAGCTATGAAATATCCCCCTACCCCACTACCCAAATTCAGACAGTAATAATATATTTCCCCATGGATCCTAATGGCATAATGCCTCGGTAAACCTTACATTGTAAAGGTCATTCTGAAGTGCCAGAATCACTCCAAAAAAAGCTCCCAGTTAGTGTGGAGAAGTGGGAGGTATAACAAGATGTGGTGTGGGATTTAGTCTTCCAGACACCCTTTCATCCCTCTTCCAGAACACCATCCCATTCTATTCTTTGGTTTTCCCTTCTCCACTAGATATTCAGATTTTCTATTAACTACAGAGCACATTTGATTCTCACTGGGCTATTCTGCTTTGAGTGTATGTGGGATTTCCCCCCCCCCTTTTTAGAATCCCCCCTAAAAGTTTCTTCTCTCCTTCGAACCTTGAAGCTCTCCTGAGCAGAATACTACCTTCCTCATGCGCTAGGGTGGTGCATTTTTTGGCTATATAAGAGTCTGTGCTTACTCCCAAACATTGGTACTAGAGGGAATGTTTATGGACAGGGTCAGATTAAGACCTCTAGAGGCCCCAAACACTGAAATGATTGTAGTGCCTTCCCCCATGTCATTCAAAATTTAAAAAAACAAGGCTAAACCATTAAATACGGTTTTGTTTTTCCAAAATGTCACAAAACTTGCATGTATGCTGGAGTTGAAATAGCAGCTTATTGCTAGGTTTTCTGATTGCAAAATTCTGGAGAAGTTCCTCAGCGAAGCATGTCTGCTTCCCTACACAACAGGGAAAGGGAATCGAGTTTGTCCTGACACATTGTTGTTCACCGAGGGCCTTTTTTAGGTGGCATAAATAATATTAAAGAGACAGAAAAATGGGGGAAGTATGTGTGGCAGAGACAAGGAAGTCTAACAAACTTCTGATTTTTCCGATGATGACTACTTTTGAAATATCAAATGTAAAATTCTTTTAAAAAATAAAAAACACCTTTTGGGTGCTTTCCTGGTAATTGGGTAATCCAGCATGGGTCTGAATTGACCCTGATCTGCTAGCCGTTTTTGCTGTCCTGTTGCACTTAGACATTTTTGCTTCTTCAGCTGTGCAAAGGACTTGGAGTGTGTAACCCTATCCGCAGTTGCCAAGTGGCGCTGCCTTGACCTTTTACCTAGTTACAGTATTATCTCTGCAAGTACAAAAGCTGCAGAAAAGCTGTTCAGGTTTGGGAAGTTTGCAAGGTCAGGGCAAACAAAACTGATATATCTCTGTCATTTATAGACTGAATGATCGAGTGTACGAGTACTTACATTACACTTTTTTTCCACTGAAAGCAAAGGCGTCTGCTTTCTTTATAACCTACAATAATTTTGAGAATAAGGGGAAAAAATCCCCCATGTACTTAACCATTACTGAGTTAAGAAGTTCAAAGGATTTTTGCATGTGGTATTTCTTTTTTACTAAAAAGAAAGAAAGAAAGAAAGAGTGTGCTATTTTCTTCTAGTAGCAGAAACATCTTTTCCTCAAAGTATTTATCTCCCATTTACATACTTTTTATCAATATTTCGAATTCTGCTGCAAAGTACACACGTTAGTCATAAAACTATTAGCGTTGTTGGTTTGTTTTATTTATGAAAAAGATTTATATACTGCTGTAGCCTTATAAATATCACAGTGGTTTACAACACTATATAAAGATAAAACCAAACAATAAAATTGTGAAAAGTTAAAAATAAGTTAAAAGCAAAAAGAAATTAAAAATAAACATTGATAGACCATTGTGGGAGATGCACTCTTAACTGCCTGCGTAATATGGAATAGAAACATTTTCAGCACTAAAAGGGAATGCTTATAAAGATGAAGAGAAAGACAGGGCGCTTTAAATTTATTTATTTATTTATTTATTTATTTATTTATTTATTTATGCTGCATAATTACCCAGCATCAATTCTAAATTTAAGATGATAAAATATGCTGGTTAACATTTTCTTTTCTTTTTTCTTTCAACAGATTCGTACTTCGGTTACTGCACTCTTGTTTCCCGGAAGGCCTTTCAGCTGGATAAGACACCTTGTGATTGCTGCAGCAATCCTCGCCTTCAATAACGTCTTAGTTATTTTTGTCCCTAGCATTAGAGACATCTTTGGATTCATAGGTATGCTTTGGAATAAAATCCTAACTTATCTTACTGTTCCTCCGAGGAAAACAAATAATGTTTGCCGAAACACCTGTACTGCAGAATTCAGTGCAGTAGGAGCAAAGATGGCCATACCATTGGGCAGAGTGGGGCAGCTACTTCAGGCTGGGGGGTGGGGGCAATGCTGACAACCTCCAGGCTGTTCCTTCTCAGGGCCTAGGCCATCCCCCTCGGTTGAAAGACAGATCTGTATGTGCCATGTGGCCTTCTTTACAACCCCATAACTAACACACACACCCAAATCAGGCTGTTGGCAACCAGTAAACTGCTCCTTTTTGGAGGGTGGACACCATGCTCTGAAATCAGTTACCAAGTCTGATATGACAGATTTCAGGAAACCAGCCCTTTCAAACAAGACCTTTCGCTTCAGGCATGCCTTTTATAACTAAAGCTTGCCTTCCGATATACACTTACCTGGAGGTGAGTCATATTGAACTTATAATGCCTATATCATAGTAGACAGGCATGGGATTGAACTATTAGATACAGTGGTACCTCTAGATATGAACGGGATCTGTTCCGGAGCCCCGTTCGTATCCTGAGAAGTCTGCAACCCGCAGCACCGCTTCTGCGCACGCTCGGGTTGCGATTCGGCGCATCTGCGCATGCACGTGACGCCACTGCATGCAACTGCGCATGCGCGACGTGCCGAACCCGGAAGTACTCCGTTCCGTTACTTCCGGGTTCGGCGCGTTCATATCCCGTGCCGTTCTCAACCCGCAGCGAACGCAACATGAGGTACGACTGTATAGTTTAAGGCTGCAGTTTTGTGCACACTTACTTGTGAGTAGTAAACTCAGGCCCCATCTGCACTATACATTTAAAGCAGTTGTTGGCATCTTCCTTTCTGGCTGGCATCTAAAGATATGCAATGAAGGCGCCCGGTGAGCTTCCCTGAAGAGAGCATTCCAGGGAGCTACCACAGAAAAGACTCGCTCTTGTGTTGCCATCCACTGGGCCTCTCATAGAGGTGGCCCATGAAGAAGGACATCAGATGATGATCACAGGGTCCGGGTCAGTTCATATGGAGAGAGGTGGTCCTCTAAGGCTGCTGTCTCTTACTAAACATTAACCATTTGTGTCTTCTGCTTCAGGTGCCTCTGCTGCCACAATGCTGATCTTTATTCTTCCTGCTGCTTTTTATCTCCGGATTGTCAAGAAAGAACCTTTCAGGTCCCCTCAGAAGATCGGGGTAAGTAGACGGAAAGCAATCAGCACCGCAGTTCAGTATCACCAAATCATAAACCCTTTCCCCCACTAATATGGGTTTCTTTTCTCTTTTTCCTTCTCAATTACAGGCTCTGGTTTTCCTGATTGTTGGTGTCATCTTTATGATTGGAAGCATGACACTAATTCTCCTGGACTGGATTTACAACTCTCCAGGTTCCAAGCAGCATTAATCTGGAAGAAAAAAATAGAAAATAATTGTTTCTTCTTTCGCGTTGGAAATGGTTGAATGCAATCATCCAAAACAAGAGGGGAAAAGACTTTTGACACATAGAAGGGGACATTGCTTCTAGTCAATAACTGCAAAATTCCAAAGACTTTTACTAGTAATGCCACTAGGAGGATCCTATGGAATATTCAAGTGCCCTTTAATAAGGGATTGTTATTTATGCATTAATGCCTGTGCCAAACTTTTCTGGACCAGGATAGAATTAAAAAAATGTGTATATAGTCCTTGAAACAGACTGTTACTGCTATTGTTGTTTTGATAACCACAGTTTCTAGAATACGGAGACAATGTAGTAGCTCAGAAGTTACCCTAGTGCCTTGTAAAATTGTCTGTGGGTATGGTTTATTACAGAATATGTTGCACCCTATTTCTAGATAGAGGCTGGAATATTTGGGAGTTGTTCAAAAGCTAAGACCACCGACAGCTCAAAACTGAGTGTGTGTATATATGTATGTATAGTGTGTATGCATGTACATAGACACAGAAGGGAAGAGAAAATAAAAGCAACAATTGTGTTGAATGGTTGTTCATAAAGTTAACAAGTACGGTCAAGTTGTGAGCACCAACCCTTTGTAAGTATTTTACTTATCGAGCAATAAATTATATGGACAGGTGATCACAGAAGTGCTCTGTGTTGAAGGTGCACAAGCATGGTCAATTCTTGGCCATCATAACTTTCAGCAATCTCCTTTTCCTGTTAAAAAACAACAACAACTGGCTGCCGTTGCTTTTGGTGGGGCGTAACTGTCCCATCTCTCTCAGCAAGTTGCAGTTACTGTCAATTACAATCAACAACAACTAGCCACACCAATATGATTGTGTCTTGCCCTAGGGGGGCCTTCAAAGCTTCTCCAATTGGCAGTGATGCCGCCATTATGAGCATTATATGAAGCCTCTATACTCTTGTCAGGTATTCCTGGTGGCCACTGAAGGATGAGTGGAACCCTTAACATGATGACAACAATCTCATAGCAAGCACATCTTATCTTTGTCACTGTAGCACTTGTTAGAGGGAGGCTGGTTCTGGTAGGATCCCTGTGGTGAGCAAAATATTATGCCTCTGCTAGCCAGAAACCTGATCCTGCAATTATAATTCTGTTTTGATTACCTTCTAAGACAAGCTGGATCTCTGTTTGCATTTTGTCTGGGAGGCATGAACAGGAGAGGACTACCACACTTGGGTCCTGTTTGTGGCTTCCCAGAGGCATCTAGTTGGCCTCTGTATAAACAGAATGCTAGACTAGATGGGTTTTGGGTCTGATCTACCAGAGCTCCTATGAAGTTCTTAAGTCTTCCACTATAACTCAGATGGGTGTAAGGAGATCGCAAGGAACGTGAAAAGCACACTTACCAGTATTGTTAAATGCATTTTTGTTTGATAAATGGTCAGTGCAGGAAACAGTGATCATTGCTATATATGTACTATATAAATATTTATGTATATAATCTTATTCACTATTGAATGTTGCTGTACGATACAATGTTTTGATTTTTATATATCTTATTTGTGTAGTTGTTTTCATAGTCACAACCTTTATACCATTTTGAAAGCAGGGGAGGGAGGGTTTTTTTCCGGAGGGGCTCACTTTACATCTCAGTGTTTGGAACTTATCTATGGAAGTCCAAAAGATTACCCAAGTAGAATAAGGCAGTCAGATGTTACCAAAATGGATTATTACAATAAACTTCAAGAATTCAGGGTTATGGCCTGCTTTTGTCAATGTGTTGTTCAACATTTTATTTTTAGAACAGACAGAGCACGCTTGCAATTTAGGATTCAACACTACTTGCTGGGAATGGGATTTGTTTCCCAGGTATGTTGTTGTTCAGTCGTTCAGTCGTGTCTGACTCTTCATGACCCCATGGACCAGAGCATGCCAGGCACCCCTATCCTCCACTGCCTCCCGTAGTTTGGCCAAACTCATGCCTTCCCAGGTATACGGTGTTGCAAATTGTGGCACTGCACTAAAGAGAAGCATAAAAGCCCCAGCTTGAACTGCTTTGCAAGTGCAAAAGCACATTATTAGGTGTACTTGGGTGGTAGACAATGAAGTTTTACTCAGAGTAGGCCCACTGAAATCAATGAACATGGCCAAGTTAGGTTCATTTAATTTCAATGGGTCTCCATTCAATGGGTAAAACTGAATTGAATACCGTCATTGGTATGGCTGAGAAACCGTGAGATGCTGTGGACTTTCCTCTCCATAAGCAAGGTGGGAGGTTGGCAGGTCAAAGCCTTCCTGGTGCAGCAGTGGGAAGCTCTATCAGAATTGCTTTTCTATTAATGGTGCTCTGTGGGTAGTAGAGCTGGAAATGGGACATAGTGGGGTGGATGAAAGAGTCCTTGGATCTGCAGGATCCGAAGGCCACTCATTCTCCCAACCCCTTCCCATCCCCCAAAGAGCAAAAAACCCAAACCTACACCAGTCAATGGAGGGAGAGACACACACAAAAAATAGGTGCCCTTAAGTACTACCGGTACTTCCTGTGGATCACAAATGGGGAGGAGTGCCGTCACTCTGCTGGCCGGCTTTCTACATTATGGGCTCTACTTTTTAGTTTTCCCAAGTTCAAGGCAGATGTTGGGACTACAACTGCCATCAACCTTCTCCATTGGCCATGGTGCCTGTGGTTGATGGGAGCTGAGAGTCCAACAACATCTGCAGGAGAACCATGTTGGCTACTCCTGGTTCAAGTCTTTGGAAACTTCAAATTGTTCTTGAGAGTCATTGGGACTGTTCGCAGTATAGTTTCCACTGGATCATATGACTTTAGCTTTTGAATCAGAGTGCAACTCTTTTTCCATACCCTGTTTCTTCATTCCCATAGATTTCCACTCCTTTTTCACAACCGTAGCTCATTACTTGCAGTCAAACATCATTACTTGCAGTCCAATATGTGCATGTACATACAGTATACACACCAGGTTGCTACAAACCAGTTCAGTGAGTCAATAATTACAGTACATAGTGATGAAATACTGTGGAAACTTGTGAAACACACTGTAGAAATAAGTTTTGAAATGTACGCAGATATTGGCCTTTTAAAACCATCATTCTCTTCGCTGGTCACATCAGACAAGGCAGAGAGAGGGGAGTTTTATTCTGGCAGGCACACTGTTCCCCTAACCCCAGAGACATATTTAACCCTGAATTTGATCACCTAGAAATACTTTTTGTGGGGGACAATTTGTGGATGGGATTGATTTTAGGACCAAGTGTGGATTAAGGTGGTGTAAGAGCAATTTAAAAACATGGTGTGGATGTGTGCCATTAATAAATGAAACCTTCGTTATATCAACTATATGGACAATGGCCTTTCCATAAACAGATAAAATAGGCAAGCAAACACAGCAGAAATTAGGCAGCACACACACAAACAAATGTCCCCAGGAGGTATATCCCAAAATGTACACTTGGAATGTAATGTATTATTTCTCCTTATTGTGAAAGGCATCCAGGTCAATATCGCAAGGGACAAAATTACACCTGTGTATATTTCAATATGCGAATAATATGGTGTAGATGTTCTTGAAAGTCAGAACTGAGGTCAGCTAAATTTACATGTCTGCAGCCATTGCACATGTTCATCTGCACAAAGCTAACAGGGTATTGTAAATGTCTTCCATGTATGAAAATCCTACTACAGTATATACAGCAGTCCCCCTTCTGTTTCCTGTAGTAACCTGCTGAAAGTTATAGATTATCAGTTCAGCTGTAGCAATGCTGCCCTCCTCTGGAAGTCATTGATAATTTCTGAGGAAATGTCTAAAAACATTCATCTTCCATTCTACTTGAGGACTGATATATGCTGCTCCAAACTTTGCAATTATTTTATTAAGCATATTAGCCCACACTTATAAAAACTATTAATTAAAAAAGTAAATTAGCTAATTAGTCAATGTATGAACAAACACTCCTTTTTATTTTAGTATTTATCTCTACAAGCTTCTCACAAATTCAGACTGCAGTTGCTTTGGTCAGGAAGAAGCTTACAACTATCTTTGACTAAATCCACAGTTCCACACCATACATTTAAAGCACTAATATACCAATTTAATGGTCATGGCTTCCCCCACAGGTTTCAACTATTTATAAATGTTCACCTTTCACACATCCTATTCACACAGCATTTCACATCGACCACCTTCAATGCCTCCAATTTACTCACACAATATATGTCAGCTGACATCCATGAAGAACACCAGAGGGCATATTCATTCGTCATTCACTCTTCATTCATACACATTCGTGGTCTGGCTTGAATTCACAAATATCCACCAGCTTCTTTCAACCAGCAACCGAAGGAGAACTTCAACCAACTCACACCCACAAACATCAGCCTGCTTCAACCTTCCAGCATCCACCGGCTTCTGAATGTGAAGTCCACTGGTTACCAGTAACCAACATCTGCTAGTTTCCATCACTAGACATCAGCCAGTTTCTGACCATGGATATCAGCAGCCTTCAAGCTGCAATGCCACTCACCAAGTGGCCTGGCGAGGGCGAAGGCCTCTTATATACCTGCTGGGATTGACAAGGCATGTGACCCTCACCTGAATCTCATAACTCTCCTGACAGGTGATTTGGTCTGCAGCCACAGTGTGGAAATAAAGGATGAGATTGCCCACCAGATACCAGGCAGTCTACTATTCAAATTAGGCCCCAGTGTTTTTGTTGCAGTCCCCTTCTCAGTTAAGTAATCAATTTTAATCTAGAATTTAAATTCTCAAAACATTCTCATTTGTTAATTCGAGCAAGTAAACTACTGCTCTCACTTCATTACAAATGGTATTTCTACCTGCCACACACTTGAGCAAACCTGCTCCTCTTCCATTCACAGATATTTTGTTGCCATTTGCAACTGTAGCTGCCTCTGATTAGTTATCATTTAACTATTTGGGGAAATAATTAGCATCGCACGTCATGTGCATGGAAGTTGCCAAACCAATTAACCAACTAGAAGGATTACTGTTAATACCGTGTTTTCCCGAAAATAAGACATACCCATAAAATAAGCCGTAGCAGGATTTCTATGCATTTGCACAATATAAGCCATACCCCAAAAATAAGACATAGTGACGTGGCGTCCCCCTTAAGACGGCCTGGATAGGCATGGCTATGTGGCATACTGATGCGGAGCGGTTAAAATAAGACACCCCCCAAAAATAAGCCATAGTGTGTTTTCTAGAGGGGGAAAAAATATAAGACAGTGTCTTATTTTCAGGGAAACACAGTAGCATCAGTTTTCCTATAACCTGATATTGCTGGATAGTTCTGATGAACTGCAAAAGCATTTTTAGTTTGTTTTCTATTGCCACCCTGGAACTTTTCTTTATTAGTGCCACTTGGCTTTGTACGATTCCTTGCAAATGAAGGAAAACAACTTTTCTGCTTGTATGTGTTGATAATATAATTTTGGTTATTGAGAACAAACAAGATTGTACAAAAACAAGGTTGGGTGCAGGCCTGGCCAGGACATAGGCATCCTGACTGTGACAAAGGTGACCTGTGTGCTTCCTTGCTTGATTAACAGCTGTTGGGAACTTCAAGGTCCATGCTATCCCTTCTTATGGTCTCTATATTGGACCTGGAGACTCCAATAGAGAGCATTCCATGTCAAGAAGGAGGGCAAGTGGGCATCCTATCAAATGACAGGACAGGAGCTACATGGAGCAGGGCCTTTTCACTGGTGGTGCCCATTGTATGGCTCGCTCTTCCCAGACCTGCTCTCTTTTGGCCTGTATTTTGGAGTTTTATAATTTAGGAAGACTTTGGAAGAACTGGTTGACGTATGAGCGGATTTTATTTGCTGCTATTCTGGGCTTCTGGTGCACCAGGGTTTACAACATCGTAATAGAGTTGGCCAGGATGCCAGAAGGGATACAATTTATGAGCTTTCTCCATTATCTGCACAACAGGGGGTGTTCAGTGAACAATGCAAAGGCTGAGCTGAAGCGTTCCCTGCTGGTTACCTGCTTTCAGCAATAGGGGCCGCTGCTTGGTAGTACCCAATTGGTTAGCTGTCAGATTCTAGAGCTCCCTATTGGTGGCTCTTAGGAAATTCATGAAATACAGAGTCCATTCATAAAACACAGTGTTCATTCACAATGCAGTAACATAATCTCCATTGCTATATATTGGGTGTATATTTCAGTGGTTGATCATACAGGTTTATGGCCATGCTACAGTGTAGTGCTTATGCGACTGTGAATAAAAGGTGGCTGGGCTCATTGACTCGGGGTTTGGGGGGAGAGGTGACAAAACTGATTTCCAATAAGTGCCCCCCTTTATTTCCATAACAAGTCCTTGAGTCTGTACTCTGAATAGTGACACCAGGGACCTAGAAGGTGCAGGGCTTGTCAGTCCAACCCCTGCACAGTCTCATCAGGGCTGACCTTAAGGCAATTAGAGCAATTTGGCCAAATTGGGCCCCGCGTGCCACTCCTAAGGGGGCCCCCACACCAGGGCAATCTAGATGGATTTTGTTTATAGCTATAAGATTTTGCAGACTTTGGCTGTGAACTGGGCTCCCTACAAAAAAAATTCAAGTTGCGCCCCACTGCTTCAAATTGGGCCCCACTGGCTAGCCCTGAGTCTCATAGTTGCTGGGCCTGAGTTGCCCTTCCCTCACATGAAGTCTTGGGTTTGCAATTTTGGGAGAGGGGAGACTGCGGCACTGGAGAGCCGGCAGGCTAGTGAGGCCCTCTAGATTTAGAGGCCCTAGGCTTCAGACTACTTAGCCTATACATTAATCCAGCACTGGCCACATGACTGGAGACCTTTCTTTCCAGCAGTATTTCAAGCCCTAGGGATGTTTTGTACTGTCACTTCTATCCATTTCCTACAGAGCCCAAAGCTGCAGGAAAGGGAACTGGCAACATTGAAGGCAAGGCTGATTGGCAACTATGGGGCAAGGCAAATAATCTGCTCTACCACCACCACCAAAGTATTAGTTCCCCTAGTCCAAAAGTCCGTCATGGGTGTCACAATGTGAAGATGGTTCAGAAACTGCAGTTAAACACAGTGGTGCTATTATTGACTAAAGTTTCTAGGCACAAGTCAAAGTTCCTGCTTTCAGATAAACCTTGGCCAGCCATTGAGATAATCTGCTGGAGTTTTCCTCAGTGCTCCTCCTCTATATGAAATAATGCCTTCTTAGTGGTGGCACCCATCTCTAGCATTCCCTTCTGATAGAGATTTGATTGGTATTGTCTTTAGGTGGCACCCAACTAAGTCATACCAATGAAGCAATGAAATCAATGGACTTTATCAAAGGATAAATGTTAGGCATTATGTATTATGTACTACGATGATATAATGAATGGAAGATATTGTAATGTGAGATGTGATAAAATGAAAGAGAGAGAGAGAGAGAGAGAGAGAGAGAGAGAGAAAGAAAGAAAGAAAGAAAGAAAGAAAGAAAGAAAGAAAGAAAGAAAGAAAGGGACTTGACTAAATAATAGGTCTACTTGGAGTATTAGCTAGTTCAGGGATGGGGAATTCAGTCTTCCAGGGGCATTTCTATCTGGCTCTTAAGACTTTGCCCTATTCTTCTGCCTTCTTGGGTGCTTTTGCCTGGCTGGAATGTGTCCTTGAACTGTAATACTGCCTTTTGCTTACCTGAATGGAGAAATGTGTGTTATGTGGGGATACAGAAACTTATGACATTTGCATGGCCTGAATATAGCTACCGTACAACATCCATTGCTCCACCTATTTTTGCCTCAGAAAATATGGTCCATGTTGTGAAGGAAGGTGTACTCTTACCTGAGTTCCGTCAAATTCATCCTGAGACTCATGCCACCTGCACTATAGGTGCCATCCTTGCTTCATGGTCTGCAGGTCTCCTGAATACCAGGGACCCTATGGGCTCCACATCAGAGAGGGCACCTAGGAACAACCCTGTCAAGAGCTCCCGTCAAGAACATCAACAGGAGCACCAACCATATCAGTCTGAAAATACCTCAGGGCACTCAGGAATCCATTAGATTCTGTGAGAAGCTGTGGGTGGACCATCTTAATGTACCCCCATCACTGTTGTGGTTCCTGCCACTGTCAGAGCACGACAACAAGCTTACTATAACCCCTCTACCAACAGATTTCACACCCTGATGAGAAGATCAGATCAAGAGCATGTCCTACCACAGGTTGGAGCTTTTGTATATGTGATACAGCTCCATGGCAGGGGACAATGAATTCCAGAGCTTATAATGTGCAGTTGGTCTCAGCATAGATGTTAAAAGTATCCCAACACTATTGGGAAACAGAGTGGATGGTACCGATAGCTTCTTTATTCTGTCCTTCAGACTCAACATCAGGAAGACACCCTCAAATTCAGTCACATGGCAGATCAGCTTCCTGGAAAGGAAAATGGAAGTTAGCTAGCAACTCCCCACCCTTCCAGTATGAGATGGGAAGCAGCTAATAAATGTTTAAAACTGTCATGAAGAGCAATAAAATCCAATTCCACTGAAAGCAGGCAAATTCTCAACTATCAATATGTCTTACTTTTCATATCCATAGTGTATTTGCATGTGTCAATGTGAAACTATTTAATCAGACTTTCCATTAATTGGAAAATCTGTTTTCTGGAATGGTTTCATGTCCTCTGAGCTCGCTGGATACTCTAATATCACAAGAAAGCTTGATAAAAGCCGTACAATCAGAATGATGCCTATATCCTTATTCACAGTGAGGGAGAAGATTTAGTATCTCAATAACAATGGAAGAACAGCATTGGAAAGCTGGCCAGTCTAAATTATTCAAGACAGTGTTTTGTTTGATTTAACAAGTGCTTCTCTGGCATTGACTTTTGAATCATCTAATTACCACAAGATTTGAGTCTAATAGAGTATCTTAGGTTAAAGATAGAGAAATTCCCCTCCCGTGTTATTCTAATTACAAAAGGAACCTACTTTAGTTTTCCTAATAAGGTGAAAGCAATATGTGAATTCTGTCCAACCCCACAAGATCTCCCTAGCTTCCCTGTCCTTTCATCCCATTGTGTCCATATAGTTGTCCAGCTTCTTGAAAAGAGGATATAGCTCTTCCTACTCCAAGACCCCATGTGGCATTTTCCAGACAAACCGACCTTTCACTTCACTGACAAAACTTGCACCATTTGTGAGAATTCCCTTGCTGAACTTTTCTCAAGATGTTCAGGAACATTATTGCCCAGAAGGTCAGCCACTGCTGAAATGAAAATGGGATTTTCAGACAAGAAGTTGAGAAGGAGAGTAAACAACAAGCTGGATTAGAAACAAGAGAAGAACTTAACACAACTCATATTGGAAGCGATTTGTGTAAGAAAGCCTTCCTACTTTCTAAAAGGCTCTCAGAAATTGCCAACACGTATTTCACATGTTCTGCATAATTGTGAGAATAGTTAGGTGTTCATGCCTAAATAATTTCCTGCTTGGCAGGGGGTTGGACTGGATGGCCCTTGTGGTCTCTTCCAACTCTATGAGTCTAATTATCTTTCCTCCCTGCACTTGATTCTGGGCTTTGCATCTTTGAGCAGATGAACTCATAATGGCAGGTTATATTCTTGCCAGTGTCTATGAGATAATAATCTCAGCTCTAGGGTTTCTTCAGGTAACTGGGTCATTGCGGTACATTTCCCCCAAACTCTTTGAAAGCAGATCTGCCTGTAAAATGCACATTTCACACATACTGTCTTTTGATCAACGAATCCCTTCCCACTGCAGGAGTCTAATTAGATACTGACACATATAAGTTGGGGCACAACACTGCCAGGAAATTAACAAGAGTGTCTCTTATCAAAAGTCCAAGTCCTCAAAATCCCAGTTTTGGCAATCAACCATTTTGTCACAAAGCTGTTGAAAATATAGGTAGATTTCCAGTTTCTGTCACACCCACTAAATACTGTGTGCACCATTTATAACATGTGTAACAAGAGTTGCTAAAGGAAATTCAGGTTTTGCAAACTTAAAAACTTCATTGGTGCTAGTGCTCAATTAACTTACAGATGTCTCTTTTGATGAGGAGCAAAATTCTTTTTGGGCAGCGAGAGGCTGGAGACTTTGGCCAGAGTGAAGCAACTTGGCTGCTCAAAGAGGCCTCCATTTTTTTTGTACATCCACTGACAAGACTTGAGCCAATCCAAACACTGTCAAATTACTTGGCTATAAAGATTTCATAGTCCATCTGAGCACAGTTAAAACTTCCAAGCCCCAAACTGCCGCACGTTGCTGATAAATTCATAAAGAGGAAAGGCAGACTATTCCTGTGTAAAAAAAAATAAAAATGAGAGATCCATTCTGAGGGAGCTGTACTTTAAAATAGAAATATAAAATTGAAAGGGAGGGGCTGTAACACAGGCTGCATGCACACCATACATTTTGAAGTGCATGACTTCACACACACACACACACCCCAAAAATCTTGGGAACTGTTGTTTGTTAAGGGTGTTGTGAATTGTAGCTCTGTGATGAGTGAACTACAGCTTCCTGGAATCTTTGTAGAAAACAGCATGCTTGAAATGGATGGTGTGTACAGAGCCACAATGTTGTCGTGTTTCTCTAGGCCTAGGAAGAATGCTCCTGTGTGTTCATGGCTCCGTTCAGTCTGGAACAAGAGTCTTGTAGTGCTGTCTGGTACTCTGGATGGGGGATAGGAGTGAGACTCGGATAAAGAACACCTTCTCTCTCCTCAACCCCAGCCACCTCATCTTGTGCTATATATTGCTAGAAGGACGACAGACCTAACCCTGAGTGTTTTACAGCTGTATGGTGGGAGGGGATGCAGTTCTAGAGAGCAGAAAAGGTATTCTTTCTCCTTTCCTTCTGAAGCTGCCCTTTATAATGTGATCCCTCCCACCCGCAGAATACATATTACATACTCTTTAAGTGTCCCGGTTTTCCAGGGACAGTCCCAGAATTATGAAAGCCATCCAAGCTTCTGATTTCATCCTGGAATGTCCCTATTTCCCCCACCAGTGCTGTCGCTGCCGAGCTCAGGGAGCCAGCGCTTGTCCCGAGCTGTGACAGCAGTAGAAGTGACAGCTGCAAGGGAGCTTCCTGTGGCCTCTCTGTGGCCTCTCCTCCCTTAGGCAGCTTTCAGCAGCTGCTGGAGAGCAGGCAAAGAGGGTGAATGGCTGTGGCCGCTGAGGCCCAGCCTTGTGTGATGTGCAAGCTCTGAGGGGCAGGCAGAGGGCAGGGCCACCCTGGGCGAAAAGAAAGGGGGAGCGGAGCAGTGCACGAGGAGTCTTGATTTAAAAAACAACAACAAATGCTTTGTGCATCCACGTCTAACCTTGCTCCTTTCCAAAGTTTATTGGTGTGTGCTTTTCTTTATGTACATCTGCCCAGGAATAAAATAAAATCGGGATTAAAAGTTAAAAGGATTAAAAGTTTTCTCAGGACAGTGGGTGGCACTGTGGGTTAAACCACAGAGCCTAGGGCTTGCTGACCCCACGACGGGGTGAGCTCCCGTTGCTTGGTCCCAGCTCCTGCCAACGTAGCAGTTCGAAAGCACATCCAAGTGCAAGTAGATAAATAGGTACCGCTCCGCACATCAAAGTGCAAGTAGATAAATAGGTACCGCTCCGCCGGGAAGGTAAACGGCGTTTCTGTGCGCTGCTCTGGTCTGGTTCTCCAGAAGCGGCTTAGTCATGCTGGCCACATGACCCAGAAGCTGTACGCCGGCTCCCTTGGCCAGTAAAGCGAGATGAGCGCCGCAACCCCAGAGTCGTCCGTGACTGGACCTAATGGTCAGGGGTCCCTTTACTTGGAATGGTGGTGATGGTCCTCGCCCTTCCTCTGACAGGAAATGCTCTGCAGGGTGGGGAGACACACAAAATGGGGGTTCGAGGAGGGGGAATCAGTGGGGAGTGAGAAACGTCCCTGTTTTCATCTGCAGAACGTTGGAGGCTATGAAGAAGAAGAATGTTTATTTGCACCAGCCACTGGCCATAGCAATAAAATAAAATAAAATAAAATAAAATAAAATAAAATAAAATAAAATAAAATAAAATAAAATAAAATAAAATAAAATAAAATAAAATAAAATAAAATAAAATAAAATAAAATGTACTGAGGTAAAAACTTAACTATGCAAAATACATTTTGGAGGTTTACATCAATAATCAAAAAATTATTCTAATCGCCCCCGCTAAAAACCTTGCAGTTTTTGCTATCACCTGATGTCGGAAGGTATGATATTACAAGCTGTCAGGGGGCTGAGCAGGCCTCTTCCCTCTCCCTCACTGCCCTCCATCTTTTCTTCCCTTCCTTTCAGCTGATATCCTAACATTCAGTGTCTCAACTTCTGCCATACTGCATAAAGCCTGCTACAGGGGGCATCTACTGGCATTCGCTTGCTGATACAGTCAGAAACCCCCACTTTACCAGGATCCCCAATACCGTACAGTGACTCGCATTCAAGCAAGTGCAAGTAGAAGCCCCCTTCACACTTTTCCTGTGCAACACATGGAAAGCCACGGACCAAAGGTGTGGGCACAACAGTACAAATACATTGGGGTGCTACTTATGTGTACCACACTTTCCGTATTCAAATGCTCTGGCAAATTCCTGAACACACAAATAGAAAACTTGTGGTTTCTTTAGACCAGGAGTAGACAATGCATTGTTTTCCGGATGTTGATGGGCTTCAGCTTCCACCAGATCCAACCAGCACATTTAGAGACGATGGGATTTGTAGTCCACAACATTTGGAAGGCGCCATGTTGGTTAACCCTCTCCTAAGACTCTTGTTTCCCCTTGTATTCAGCCATCCCTCTACGCATCCCCATAGCTGAATTATCACCTACATCCTGCTAGCCAGGAAGCTTACTGGGCCCCGTCAAGTTGCTTCGGATTGATATATTTAACAAACTTACATACTAAGGAGTCCCTCATGTGTGTCGAGATTGCTGCCTTGTTTTTAGTGGTCTCATTTCCAACCGGAAAGGCACTTGAACTCCACAGTTTGCTATTAGAGGGAATGCTTTCCTTAGATGAGCCGGCGAAAGAATGTTTCCGTTTCATTAGACTGAGGCAGAAGGTTTTCATAAAAGATAAATGTTCATTTTACTCGACATCAAAGAAAGTTATCAGTCTAGCCCTGCCTAGTTTATAAATCTAGAGATGCATTTGCATACCAAGATATCCCACCTACTTACGCCTGTCGCTGGGCCTCTTTTGATGGTAACCCTGGCATAAATCCAAACAGCACGGGCAGACTCTGTCATCTAGCAAATCCACTGATCTGGCGCTTGGTTCATGGCATGTGAAAGTACTGTAAAGTCTCACTCTTATCCAGTTTCATAACCTTGAGACTTCACCTCTCAGCATGTGACTGCATTGTTTCCTTAAGGGGTGTTGTTACTGAAGAGTTTTTTTGAAACTGCACTATCACAAGACACAAGTTCTGCACGTCATTACCACAAAAGACACATGCCGTCAAAAGGGGGAGGGGAGAAAGAGAGAGAGAGAGAGAGAGAGAGAGAGAGAGAGAGAGAGAGAGAGAGAGAGAGATGCCATTCAGCTTTTGTGGGCATGTGGTGATGGGGTGGGGGGGTTGAGAAGCTTTAATATCATTATCCCCAGAGCTTCCTGGACTTCTTCACTGTGGCCTATAGAAATCTGCCTGCTTGCTCTATGCCAGCCCAGTTTAAAACAACAGAGCTTTGTTTAAACATCTTCTGAATTAACGTTCAGACTCCAGATATATGAAGGCATTCCTTTCCTTTTGGTCCAACCAGTGGCTATTTCATTTGATGATTCATCTCATGAATGTTTAAAATTACATCAAGCGAGAGGCAGATGGAGGCATGAAAACATAAAGCTGGAACGTTTTAGAAGATACCCCATTCCAGGTGCCAAGCTTTTCCAAAGTAATGAAATGTTCTTTCCTTACACCCCCTGCTACCTTAATTTCCTCCTGCCTTACTATCTCCCAGATCAGCCTTTGCTGACTTGGAACCCTCCTTATGTTCCTTATGTTGGAACCCAGTGATGACTTATAAAGCCTTACACAACTTGGGACCTAAATCCTTGAATGAGTATTTCTCATATCTGCCTGCCCATGTGTTAAGAATGATCAGGGAAGGCTTTTCCAGATGTTCCCAGGTAAGTTCCATTATGTGGTGACATGACAGACAGCTTGTGAAACTCCCCTATTGGACTTCATGTCCCCTATATGAATTTCCAAAAAGGATTTTCCCTTCAGCACTATCTTTCTGTGGACCCCATCCTGAACCAATGGGGAACTAATCCATACAATGGAAAATTTCATATAATGGAAAGTGGGTAAGAGAGGAAGAGGATACAGTGGTTTTAGGGACGCTTTAACTGCTTCCTACCAGGATCCAGAACAAACTTGTCTAAAGTGCTGTATGAAGCTTTAAAAATCATGTATCAAGGGGAGCCAACACACTGCTCTCCAGGTGTTGAGAGACTCCAGCTCCCAGCAGCCCCAGCCAGCAGGGGCAATGGTAAGGGATGCTAGGAGTTGTAGTTCAACATTTGGAGAGAACCAGCTTGGTCACCACTGTGCCATATGCTCTTTGCTGAAAACTGTATGTACTTTTCAGCAGGGCATGCAATTCTTCAAATAAACCCCAAAGAAGGTTTTCTGCACAAACCTCCCTTGCTCAGCATATTATGTCAAAGAAGCACTGCTGAAATAGCAAGAAAGTAGCATCGGCGATGCCTTTTCCTTTTTTAGTGGCTGTTTTCCCGTTTTTATTAAGGAAGTCACTACAGATCTAAAGCAGAGACATGAACTGGTGAGTGGAGTAACCAGTGGCAACTTTTGGGTCATGGGAAAACAATCTTACCACCAATGGTATTCATTCATATAAATCTTACATCCACAATGCTTATTACCACAGATGGAAAGTGTTGTAGGGCTAGATGATGGAAAGAATATTGAATAAGAATATTGATATGCCACTGGCTCACAAATATCAAAGATTGTGCTTATAGGTTGAGGTGTTCGATGTTTTATTATGTTTTAATATACGCTGTAAGCCTCCCAGAGTGGCTGGGGAAACCCAGCCAGATGGGTGGGGTATAAATAATGTTGTTTTTGTTGTTGTTGTTGTTGTTGCTATCCAGAGTCATGCCAATGAGCACGACTGAATTTCCCCTTCTTGTCCTCCCCCTTGCAGCCCCCCATCTCCCATATCTGTTCTGATATATGCACCCCCAAGCAGAGGTGCCATCTTCTTAAGAGGACTGAGGGGGCCCATGCATGACACCATGCGACGTCATGATGTCATGCACGCAACACCACTCAATGTCATGACATCATGGATGCAATGTCGCACGACACCACAAGGAGCCAGGGAGTGGAGCCAAATGCGCCCTGAATATTGAGGGAACTCAGCCCCCTGAAAAAATACTTGGGGGGGGGGGCTGCCTTGGCCCCCTAGGAGCTGACGTGCCTCCCTCCAAGCCTCCAGAGCAGATGGGGGGAGTATTGAAAGAAGGATGAGAGGGCAAGGAAGTCCTGTTTGGAGAAGCAGAAGCCCATTTTGCAAGCTGGACACCACAGTTGAATATCCTGAGAGAATGTACTGTACATCACATATCCTCATATTCACTTTATCTAATTCCCCACAAGGTATACTGCACCACTTGTAGATTTATTACCTAATTAGATGCTGCCCTAGGCTTCTTTGGAGGGATGTGCAAGATATAAATTTAATTAAAGAAAACAAAAATGAATATAACCCTCCAAACCAATATTTTGCCTAAGATATTCAATCTCTTGATACTAAGGAAGTTGGAGGCAGAGGAATTCATCTACCTCAATGTCTCATCCACTCATCTTCAACAATGATATTTCATGTTTGTTTAACTTTTGAGACCCTTTAGCACTCTATATTTAGGCTTTATCCATTTGCCATTGACTCTTAGGAAACGCTTGGCTCCAGCAAGTCTCATTCCAGTTAAGCTAACTATTAAGACCTTGTTTTCCTAGGCCAAGTGAGATCCAGCAATTGTGCAGTATGCAGTATATGTAAAAAATCCTGGCATATCTGGAGTGCTCATTCTGATAAATATGAAGAGATTTGGACCCAAATTACTTTGCCCTTAGTCTTTAAGCTGTTATTTTTAAAGCAATCTAGCTGCTTCGGCCAAAAAAGCAGAGAGAGAAAGGAAATACAGTAGAAATACTACTTGTATTTAAAAGGGCTGGACACAATCTAGTGAGAAGTTCTGTTATGCAAGCTCAGTTGAAATGAATGGGATGTTCGCAAGTTCCCTTGTACAATTTCGACTGGGTGTTTAAAGTTTCCATGGGATTGTGTCAAATGTTTTGTTTTACAATGCAAAGAGACTGCAAAATGACAAAATGTAACTAAACACCATGACCAAGCCAAAAACTTTGGACTAGCCTCCTCCCTCTTTGCCAATCTGAATAACTATACAGTTATACAGTCGTACCTTGGATCTCGAATGCCTTGGCTCCCCAAAAAATCCTGATCAAAACTTGGAAATGACTGTTCCGGTTTTTGAACTTTCTTTTGTAAGCTGAACATTCGACAGGGCTTCCGCGGCTTCTGATTGGCGGCAGGAGCTTCCTGCAGCCAATCAGAAGCTGCGATTGGTTTTCGAACGTTTTGGAAGTTGAACGGACTTCCAGAACGGATTCTGTTCGACTTCCAAGGTACTACATATACAATATATACCTATGAACAATCATATACAGATCATTACAATAGAAACACCACAGCACCAGCCCTAAGACTAGATATCTTGGGTCAATTGTGATAGCTCATTCATTAAGGCAAGGCTGGATCTTATATCTTTGTGTGCTGCATTATTTTTTATTAGTAGTAGTAGATATTTGAAGTTGTGTCAAAATCCTCTGTGGAATTTTCCTCTGTGCATTTTGATGTAAAATATTCTCCATACATTCTCCTCTTAAACGTTTGATAAGGAACAATAGTATTTGACATGTTTTTTTGCAGTGTCATACACTCTGCCCAGCTTTGGACCCCAGGAAGGACACTTTGGTGCTGCTAACACTGTGGTTTGACCCAGAGGCGCATTCCATTGTCTCTTGAGACAGATGGATGACAGCAACAACAGGATTTAATATTGGACCATGTCTGAGCACTAATGTGCAAGAATATTTCATATTTTGTCTATATTTGATAGTTGACATGCTGTAGCATTTGGCACCTAGAAGGGCAGGATAAGTGATAACCAGTGATTTTTAGTATTTGAAAGATAAGATGAAATGGTACTTGGCATGCGGCAGTCAGTGGCGGAGCTTCATGCTGGTGCGCATCCTGGGGGCATAGCACACTGCCCACAGGGGCATGGCGCCCAGCACGGGGGGGGGGGCAGCCACAATAAACCCCACCAGGATTGTGGGGCGGGGGGCCGTGGGCTCCCCCGCCCCCCCCTCTTCCTCCGCCAGTGGTGGCAGTATTTCTGTTTCAGAATTGTCACACACACACCAATCTTATTTTACCACTAATATGATTCAGGGATAAGGGTAGGTTTCAGGGACAAGAATCCAGGATGACTGCAGTGCATTCTGAAAGGGGAGATCCCTCCTCTACTGCGTTAGAAACACAAAATTGGCAGCTTGTTTTGTGAGTTACAGCTGTGAAGTGTGTCATTATGACCACCTCACATCCTGTCTTTCATTTCCCCTCTGAGCTCACTGTTTATAGCAGTCCAGCATATGCTAGGCTTTTCTAAGTGCCACAAGACTTTGTGTTGTTTTTATCAAGTTCCTGTTTGACTTGGGGAAGGGTCATCACACAGTGGTTAGAACAAGATGCCTTGCATACAGAAGGTCCCAGGTTCAATCACTGGCATTTTCAGGTAGGGCTGGGAGAAAGCCCTGGCAGAAACCCTAAAGAGCTGCTGCCAGTCAGTGTAGACAATACTTAGCTAGATAGACCAAGAACTCAGTATAAAGCAGCTCCCTGAGTCTGTTCATATTACAGCCTTAGAGTACAGTGAAGTTTTGCAAAACTGCATTCTGCAAAATGCTCGTTTTATTTTTATTTAAAGATACCATCTAGACACACTTAGTAAACTTCCATTCAGCTGTGCTAGGTATAAGTGCCCTGAGTGATTTATGGTGAGCTGCATCAGACAATGGCTTCCTCTATTACATGATCAAATTTATATTTTAGCCTTTGGCCAAATGCAATAAACAGGCTTCAGCCTGTTGGAAATTAGCAATTATGGTGCAATATAGCTAAATGACGTTTATAGGCTGCTCTGAGCTTTTTATTCCGTCGTTTTAGAAGTAAACAATGCAGGGTTTAATTCTCATGCCTGGTACTATGAAAGCAATATTCAGATAAAAGGCAAATTAAGATAGTCACGTCCTTTCCCTCCCCTTTCCCCCGGCCTTATGACCACAACTCTCTTTTCAGCAACTGACTGGTACTCTAAAAAGTAGATCAACACTGGTAGGAAAACGATATAGTCATAGGTAATTATTTTAGTCTGCGATTCTCAGGTGCAAACGAGGACAGTCATCCTCTACCCTTTATAGTTATGCAGAAGTGGGATTTTGGCAGGTACAGCTTGTCACATAGGAGTACAAAATGTCCACCTGCCAAAATATCCTCTTCTACACAACTCTTAAACAGTCAGAAGCTCTGTTCCCTTTTGCATCTTGTCAGCCTGTTAACAGGTGACATACAACATATCAATTGCTGTCTGTTAATAGAAGTAGTTTTCATATTCTTCCAATATGGAAGTACAAGAAGGATTCTAGTGGTTCCTCTTTATTGGTTTTTTATCGGGCAGGGAGGCCATGGTGTAAAAATTCATGGAAGAACACAACCATCCTGAGGGCCGTGCTCTAGGCACAAGGTTGTGGAAAATAAGAATGTGAGAATGTGAGAACTGTCAGTCCTGGGTCAAAACCAATGGCCCATGGAGCTTAGCATTCTGCCCTTGGCAGTTAGATGCCCCTTGGGAAGTTCACAAGAAAGAACAAGATGGAGCTATCTACTATGGCCCTAAGGTGTTGTTCCTGGTCTGTTACTGCCAGTTCAGACCCCATATGTGAAATTAAGATTATTGTTTTTTGCTTTGAGATACATCACCTGACACTTACGTTGAATTGCTTTCGCCATTTTGCCACCCAGTATGGAGAGGTACTTTTGGAGCTCTCCACAACCTCTTTTTGTTTTGCTGACCTTGAACCATCTAGAATCATCAGCAATCTCGCCCACCTCACTGCTCACTCCTAACTCTAGATTGTTAATGAGTAAATCTGGAGCAATACATTCGCTATGTCAGCCTTCCCCAGCCTGATGCCCTGCAAAGGTTTGGGACTACAGCTCCCACATCAGCTAGGACCAATGAGAGTTGTTATCCAACACCTTTGGAGGGCACTAGGTTGGGGAAGTAGCATGTTTGCTGGATGGCTATGGTCCTTGTCATTTATGAGATAATAAATACACTTTTTTCATATTCCTTTTCTTCTCACCACATGATTTTATAAGTGATCATATCATCTTTCATACTGCTTTTCGTGCTACCATTGAGAACTTAGGCTCTTACATCAAAGCAACAAATGCTTAGAAATTAAACGCATATATTTTCACATTGTATTCCCAATATTGGCTACAAATGGAGGTGTAATTGGATGTGACTCAAGGACAGACACAATTTTTGGTGTCCTTAGCTGCTGCTGTACTTCACACTTTGTTCCCAGTGCTGAGTTGCATGTGAGCTTGCCTGGGTAGGATCTGAACCGCTAGAAGAAAGAGCTTCATGTTTGCTAATAATCACAGAGGCAGAGATAAAATAAGCTTTGTTGGAGGACCTGTTATTGGTCTGGACAATACAAGAAAGCAATCGCAACTCTGTAGCGTGCACAGCTGTGAGATACAAGCAGCAGGAAGCACAAGTTTTCTATGTGTGCACATTTCAACTTTATAGGCACATATAAAACGCTCTCTCTCTCTCACTGTGTGTGTGTGTGTGTGTGTGTGTGTGCGCGCGCGTACCGATAAAAGTGAAATTGTGAAGCAGGTCTCAATATTGATAATACTGCAGTGTTATGTGGGCCCTAAGGACTTGTTTGTATACCACGGGGGGGTGGGGGTGGGACACACATTAACCTCTTATTGTTCTAGGTAAATAAATTGTGAAAATCAAATGCTGTCGCTTACAACATAGCCCTTCTGTCAATGTAGTAAGCCCATAGACATATTGAATTCAATCTGTGGCTTTTCTAGCTCAAGGGGATTGTATTCATCATGCTTCATAATGCTCAGGGAACTGCAGTACCCACTGTGTAGTTTGCAGTATTTACAAATAGCGCTGAAACATATGAGAATCTAAAAGTGTGGAAAAGAAAGAAAGGTGAACTTTAAAGTTCCTGGCTGCTGAAGATGTGTGAGGGACTAAAAGCCAATCCCAGTACAAGCAGATCCCGCTTACCAAACACAACGCATTCCCTGGAAATCTTTCGTTAGATTAGCATTGGCAAAAATAAGTTGACAATGTCCATTGATTTACTGTGCATTCCCAACCATGAAAGTTTGACCCCCCAAATGCTTTTTTTTAAAAGGAAAACCTAGGGAAAAGGCTCTCTGAATATCCCAATCTCCCCAAGCATCCTTCCTTCCCTCTGTTCCTCAGTCAACCAGCAAAAGGTAAAGAAGGAGGTAAAATACGCTCTGTTCAGATGTCTGAATCTGTGGTGTACATAGCAAGGTTTGGTACTAATTCTACATGTTCGGAGAAGTGAATTTTCACATAACGAATGTTTGTAAAGCAAGACCTGCATATTTGTTGCTTACACAAATGCTTTTTAAAGTGATCCTATAAGAACAGGACTATGGAAAGGTTACAATGTGGTGGATTATTAGAACCAGGGATGGGAATTGGATCTGGCCTATTGGCCTCACCCATATGAGCCAACTCCTAGGGGCTCAAATAAAATATTTGAGGGGGGCGCACCAAAGTTGATGGGGATTACCATTCAAATTGTGTGAACGCACCACATCTTGTGACTGATTATGTGGAGTGGGGCTACCCTCCCCCCCATATTTTATTCAATTTGGCACCCCTGGTCTCAACCGCCTGCTTTGGGCCAAATCTGACAGGTGAGTAGGGTCACCCACCTATCTTTCACCTGAAATATGAATGGCATCAGGGGAACCATTTTTGCCCACACAAGGCTTTGCAGGCACTAACCATTATCCAGTCAGTGGTGCCCCCAAACCCGTTTTCATTCCAGACTCATCTTGGGTGTGGCTTGTTCAAAATAGCCTCGCAGGCCAAATGGTGAGGCCTGGGAAGTCCCCCACCAATAGAAATATCAGACAATGTTTCTTTCTAACAGCAATGTTTCCTCCACTGGAATTTTTCAGATCCTACTCTGATAAGGCTTATTTTTGAGTTATTTTGGTACCCTAGCCTGAAAATCCCATAAGCACACCTTCCCCTTTTTGGCAGTGAAAAATACAATAGAAATAGATATAATGACTCACACACCAGTCTCATGTCATGGTGTTGTTTATTCCCTGGCTCAGTAGACTAGAGAACATATGTTCTGGGGCAGCTATGCAAATATAATAAAGTAAACAAACAAATAAATAAACTATACCAAGCAAAAGTACTGCAGGTAGTCCATACTAACTCCAGTGGTATTGTGGATTTAGCTTGTAGCATGCTTGTTTAAATGGTTGGCCATAACTAGTTTTTGTGCTAATAGTGATCATATGAGTGCTTGTTTACCAGCAAACTGTGCTATACTACTGTAGCCATATATTTTGTGGTACAGTAGTTGCTACTGATGATGTTCAACTATTGCAGAGGATAGATTCTCTGGTAATCAGACACGGCATTCACAAGAAATATATTTGTATGGCCTGATTCGACATTCTCCAACACTTATAAACGGTTTTCCTTTGCTGCATGGAAATGTCCTTAAAGTGGTATCTGAACCACCTGTCTCTTTTGAAATGAAAATTACTCACCTCTATTTTTATCACCTGACTACAACACCACTCTGCAGCTGACTGTGCTCTGCTAAGCCTCTCAGCTCCCGCCAAGGATACAGATGGTGATGTTGTGATTCAAATGCCCTTTTAAATTCAGCAAGGCTTGAGTTAAGACCAGGAAGTGCTATCCGAAAACAAGGGAGTAAGTAGGATGAACCTCACAACCGTATGTCAGAGAGGGGTCCTGACTTTGCATTCCTTACATCATTCATGGATGGCTTTGGCATGCAGAACCTAAACACCAGGTGTATACACAGGTCTTGAGAAATTAGTTTTCTGCTATCATGAAATAAAGACACAATCTCACATTACTTTAAAAAATAATAATTATCCACTCCCATATTTTGCCTACACGTGCAAAAGTACTGTATAAATGAGTAAAATATGTGTTGGACTCCTGGACAGGCCTGCGAGCAAACCTCAACCTGAGAAAGTCATATGATAGCCACAGGGATGCTGCCTTGACAAGCAAGCAATTTCGTGGCCTCTTTGATCTTGTGGGATAATTATAACGTGGGCTCATACTGCTGCAGCTATGAATCTGGTTTTTTCCGATGTCAATCTCCACACAATTGTCAGGGCCTGTATCCAATGTAGGTCTTGTTGGCACCTGCTGAAGGCCATGCCCCACTGTGGCAGTGTGTTCCACTTGCTCCCTTGTGAAAGCAAGTGAGAGGAGTGAAGAGGTAGCAGTAATCACCAAAAGTCCTGTCCTTGCTCTTTGAAAGGTGATGCTGGCTTGGATCCAGAGGGAAAGAGAAGTAGCAACAGTAAAGGAGGAGGAGGAGGAGGAGGGTCTACTTAGAGAGGAGTTCCACTGAGCATGCAGGCTCTGAGCCAGAGAAGAGAGGCACCATTTTGGTTCTCTGCGCCCTTGGGCCTGTGTCCTTGGCAGGGGCCAATCTGACCATCCCCTAGGCATTACACTGTAGAAGGAGGAAGGCAACCTAGGATCAACATTGCTATCAGGGAAATGTCAGTGCTCACTGGTCACAATCAGCCAGGATCATCTCATATTTAGGCCCAACTTGAAAGAAAGGGGTGTTCCACCATTCATGTTTATCTTTCAGACAGAACTCACTCACAACTCGGTCTTGTGCAACAACTGACATTAATTTTCAATGCATCTTGCACAGGAAAATGCATGAGAGCCATTGTGCCCATTTATTGTGTTCAATTGGTACTTTCCTTCCCAATATTTGATTTTATCAGACAGAAGTACTGTAATAAAAATAAAAAGCATAGATGTTTTAAAATATCAGTGAATTCTAGGGGGCACGGCTAGTGCCAATTGTTAATAACTTTAATATTATAGATATACATAAACAAACAAACACACACAGAGAGAGAAAGAGAGAGAGAGAGAGGGGGGGGGGAGATCTGTAATACAGATTCCAGTATAACTATCCACCATTCAATCAACTACAACCTCAGAATGTCTCAGATGTTTTGTCATATACGTTTGTTTGTCTAGCCTTTTGGCCAGGCTGCTTAAGATGAGCAATGGCCTGTCTGGAGTCACCATTCCCTGTAATGTGTTGGGTACCTCCATATCATCTGCAGCTGTCCACCTACTCCTTGAGCAAAAATTCCACCGTGGTGAAGTTTCTTTCAAATAAGCTATGAGGAAAAAATAAAGGAAATTCATACTATCCCCTCATATAACTCAGTGGAACCACTAATCAAGGCAAACAGAGGTTAGCTTCCTGACCCAGGCAACACAGGAAACCTACAACAGAACCAGGAATTGATTCATTTCCATGATACTTTGACACAAGACTTGCTGTTGTTGTTTTTTGTCCCCTTCTTCCCTCTGTTGTTTTGTTCCAGAATTCTGGAATGATCAACAGGCCAGTGATTTAATGGCTAGACATCTCAGACCATTACTCATTTGTACAGAAGTTTCTGTAACATCTTCTGACAAATCCGATCCTTCCCATGTTGAAGATGATTAGCCCTCCACCAAAAGAAGGAAGGGTTTGCTGTTAGCAAACTGCTAAATTCTCACCCTTTTCCAGGGGGAGCAAAAGAAGGGGCATATGGGCTTCGTGGAATCTTTGAAGGAAGGAGGGACTCTACCATAGCTGTCAATGGGAAGAACTGGAAGAGGAGAAGAGACAACCACAACATACCAATGAGAAGTAGAAAGCTGGCCATTGTGGAACTACATAGAAAACTACCTTATGCTATCTAGGTCAGTATTGACTGGCCGCTACTTTCCAGTCATCTTTCTTTCTAGAGATGTTGAGGACTGAAGTGACACTGCCACTGAGCTACCAAACATCTCTGGTAAATGTATTGTTTTGTGGTGTTTCGTGCTTTATTATGTTTATGTATCATTGTACAGCTGCAAGGATACTACTTGCCCAGCGATGGAAAGATGAGAAGATGCCGACAAAAGCGGACTGGCAGATGAAACCATATGCAGAGATGGCGAGGTTGACAGGGAAAATCAGAAATCAGGAGGATCAAAACTTCAATAGGGAATGGGACAAATACAGGCTGTACTTAAAAGAACACTGTAATCACTTGAGCTCTTTGGCAGGCTTTTAGTAACTCCTGCAATGTTACAAAGACTTTGGATATTTTGGAGGACTATAGTGCGGACAAACTATAATATGCAGTTTTTCAGATATACAAAGGACCCACGGAGGGGAGGAGGAGAGTTCTAAGATTTGGAAGAATCTTGTTTGATTTTAAAATTTTAATGTGTCAAATGTGAGATTTATTTTGTAAAACCAGTACAATTATTTTTACAAAACGTATGCTTATGTATCACTGTACACTGCTGTGATAGTTTATTTGAGTTGTTGGTGCATAAATATCTGTATTAAATTAATTAATGTAACGCCTACCCAGGCACAGCCAAAGAGAGCATTTGGGCTTCAAAGCAAGCACAGCCCCAATTCCTAGAGTTTGCTCTTCCGCATCCTTCCTGAATCTGATCTGTTCCTCTGTGCCAAGGAACCTACCCTTGAGTCATTGTCCCTACAACTGTCTTGCAGCTGTTTTGAAAACACAGTTCCTATAATGCATCTGTCTCAGAGTGATGTATGGTTGACCCACATGACAGATTCCTCTCCTCCACAACCATATTTAAGAGGCAGCTATAGAGGACATGCACATGCAAGTTTCTTACAAACACATGAAACTGTACACTGTCTAAGATATTATGGGTTTTCTCTTGCTTTCTCAGCCCCCATCCCCTGGGACTCAAACACCTCCAGCTTCATTTCCATGATCCTAAAGAGGATCTTTTTCTTTGATCTCTGCCAGATCAAATATACGCAGTATTGTCAGGTAAAAGTCCTTCTTCAAAATGTGCTTAGCTGATGTCAGCACTGGTGTCATCATACTTTGGTGCTTGTAGCAACTCTGGAAAACTGTCATCTCCCTCTAGACTTTATTCATCCGGTAACCATTAACTCTGGATTAGCAACCTTCTGTTTACCTTGGCCAGGCAAATATCACAGACAGGAAAGTAAATCAATTAAAACCAGAACTTCAACAAACAGATTAGCCAATAGTGCAGTGGAGGCAAATGGAGCTGTTATATCATAAAATTATTGGAGGAGATGGCCCTGAACATCACCCTAATCCCTCAGTCAATCAATCATCCATACTATAGCATACCATAAACAGAAGGCAGGAGGTCCTGAGATGCACAACATTGAACGTGCCTATAGAACAAAGAGTACATAAAGGATTTTATACACCCAGATGACACAAGCAATAAAGCTGTTGATGTTCTGTGTACACACCATACATTTAAAGCTCTTGACTTCCCCCAGAGAATCCTGGGAACTGTAGTTTGTTAAGGGTGCTGGGAATGATAGCTCTGTGGGGAGGGAAACTACCATTCTTGGGATTCTTTGGGTGAAGTCTTGTGCTTTAAAAGTGTGCTGCACAGGCAGCCAATTTTCACCTACTGACCCTTATTTTTACATTTCTAATTCTATTTTCAATGCTTTTATCCTTCCGTTTCACTGCTGCCTATTTTGTGGTGTACTTCTCACTGATGTCTGCCGTCTTCAGTATCTTTTTCAAGACAGAAAGTGCAGGTTAGAAATAATTTAAGGATCTGTGCTTCCATGCAGAGACACAAGGCGTCGGCTGCATCCTTTTGCCTCTGTATTGTTTGCCTAGATACAAAAGTGAGCAACCGGGTACTTTTCCACTACAGTTGTTTCACCAATTGCAACTAGAAACCCTGAGTTACTTGATATCTACATTCCTTTGAGATGACTGCAAAAAGCGCCACCCTGGTGGAAAAGAAACATTCGCACACCACACTGAAAGCATTGTTCCCTAGACCGTTCTGAACAATGCAGCAATCACTGCAATGTGGCTGGTGTCTTGTGAACAAAGAGCTTGTTTAAATGCACATCAGACTAAGGTTCCAACTAGCAGATCCAGGTCTGTAAAATATGGCTACTTCCTTCTTTCCTTCTCTCTCTCTCTCTCTCTCTCTCTCTCTCTCTCTCTCTCAAAACATTGTGACCATTAAATTTACATAGGTCTGTGCAATTCATTTTAGAAACACAACAGTGCAACCCTAGACATGTTTACTCAGAAACAGGCATGGACAAATCTCTCATTTGTGGTTTCTCTCGGTTTCTTGTTTTTCAGGCTTCAGTTCACCACATCGGCACATCAGTCTGTAATTATGCCACCTTGAGCTTCATAGAGAAAATTGTGGGATATAAATGCAAAAAAACAAATAACAAATAAAAAGCCATCACACACAAACAAAATTGTCAGCATTTTAGGCCAGCTTTCTCCCAATATACACATTTTTATGTGCAATCTAGCTGAATAAAAACATTTATTTCTAATGATATCTCCTAATTATAACACATTTTCTTGATGGTAGTTTACTAATAGATGAATTTTATGCACAGCCCCCACCCCCCTCATATTTGCATTTCAGTACACTTTTTTTTTTGGTTGAAAAACTGCATCGCAAGATTCAGAGAATGGCATTAGTGGAAACCGGCACTTTTGTAAACTAGGGCTACTAGAGACAAAACAGCCATGCTGTGCTCAGGTGAGCTTATGGAAAAGGGCAATGTATCCTTTGAGGGTAAAAGTGTCCTTAGACCTGTCGAGCGGGGTTGGGAAACATTTTTCAGATGAAGGGCCACATTCCCTTCGGGGCAACTTTCCAGGGGCCACATATTTGTGGTGGGTGGGGCCAGAAGCAAAAGTGGGCAGAGCAACAGATCTAAATATCCCCCCGCATCCATGGGGGCAATTTAAGAAACAACTTTCCTACACTTTTTCAGATATAACACATTCCACCAGCTCCTCCGTATCTCACTAGATGCATAGCGGTCCAGTGAGATCTGTGCCTTCTGGAAATCTGTTGTACAGAAATCTGTTGTACAAGTGTAGGGACTCTTTCTAGCCAGACATCTTCAGAAGCCCCTCTCACAGCACTGTGTTGCCCTTCGTGTTGAAAGGGGCGGTGCAGGCTGATTGGCAGTGCCTGCAAGCATCTTTTTGGCCAAGGCCTGCCCCATACCTGATACAGTGGTACCTCTGGTTGCGTACTTAATTCGTTCCGGTGGTCCGTTCTTAACCTGAAACTGTTCTTAACCCGAAGCACCACTTTAGCTAATGGGACCTCCCGCAGCCGCTGCGCCGCCAGAGCACGATTTCTGTTCTTCTTGTTGTTGTTGTTTAGTCGTGTTCGACTCTTCGTGACCCCATGGACCAGAGCACGCCAGGCACTCCTGTCTTCCACTGCTTCCTGCAGTTTGGTCAGACTCATGTTGGTAGCTTCGAGAACACTGTCCAACCATCTCGTCCTATGTCGTCCCTCTGTTCTTATCCTGAAGCAAAGTTCATAACCTGAAGCTTTTTTTCTGGGTTAGCGGAGTATGTAACCTGAAGTGTATGTAACCCGTGGTACCACTGTATGTGATGTCATGTGTAGGGCAGGTGGGCAAAGCTTGACCAACATGCCCTCGTAGGCCAAATACAGAGGTCTTGTGGGCCTAATTAGGTTTGTGGGCTAGAGGTTCCCCACCTGACCTATGGCATTTGCTGAGAGGCTGCTCTGTTTTGGCACATTCTAATATTGTCGTGTCTTGTTAATGAAATTCCCCCTTGGCATCATGATAACTTGTGCCATCAAGTGTGTCACATTCATTTTTACTAGTGGCTATGTGGGGGGGGGGATGGGGCTTTGTATCTGCATGGGGCAAACTCAGAGAACAACTAGAATTTATGGATTTATGTTTGTGGTGTCTTTTTGCAGAGGAGGTATGTAGATTTGGCAACTGGGGGGACAGGGGGGATGCATACCCATAAACATTTTGTGAATCTAGGTTTGGCCTCATTGAGGGGCAGTATTTCAATATGAGTGGGAATTTTTTTTAGAAGAAGAAGAACACCGACTCTACCTAACTATCTTTAAAGGCCTTCAAGCTTTGGTGTGATTTGCCCCTGCTAAACATAGTATATTGAGTACAGCTGTAGCGGCAACCATGAATTGTTAGGGACCCACAATCAGGGGCGAACAGTGCATCTCAGGTACCCAGGGCAGCAAACAGGAGGCACCCCCGGGGCGGGGCATCGCCCCGCAGCGTGCCCCTCACCTCCGCTGCTTCACCCGCCCAGCAGCAGGAAGGGAGAGCGCGTGCCAGCCGGCTAAGCCATGCCCCGCCTGGCGCCTGCAAAAACCTCGCTCGGCACGGCGGGGCTCGGCTCGCTCGGCCGGCGCGCTCTCTCCCTTCCTGCTGCTGGGCGCTGGGCAGAGCAGTGGAGGGGAGGGGAGGGACAGGTGGGCCAGCAGCGAGGGGCGTCAGTGTGACGCCGCCTTGCTGCTTGCCTGCCCCTCCCCTCCACTGCTTCATCCGCCCAGCAGCAGGAAGGGAGAGCGCACGCAGGCCAGCTGAGTGAGGCCGCTCTGCCCCATGGCCCGTCTGGGGCCCACCGGTGGGGTGGGGCAGGGTGGGGTGAGGCCGGCCCAAGTGTCACCCCCCCTCCCCTGGAACCCGGGGTGGCCCGCCCCCTCCACCCCCTTGCTCCGCCCCTGCCCACAATATATGGCAAGTTATTGTTTAAGATGTCGTGTTTTGTACAGAAATCAAGACTATTAAAATAGCAATACCCCAGACTGGTCAAAAGGCATATAGTTCTTAGTTATACATGAATATGTATTATGAAGGAAGTTGCTCTTATTGATTTGCTTGAGAGGGCCACTAATGGTGATACAAATCTTACAGCATTTTTTTAACATTTATTTTATAGTGGTTTATTGGTTTCCTGCTTTTCAAATTTGTAGTCATAAAGTGTGTTTCATCGATTCTTATGTTTTTGCATAACTTGGAGTTTTTGAATTTGTTAAAATTTATTCATCCCACCTGGCTGTTTGTCCTTTCCTTGTAGTCCAGCAATTATTTCTTTCTTTTTTTTTTCCTTTCCTTTTCCACTGTATTTTTCAGATCATGCTTATTTTCCCGTGTAGATTCACATGCTTCGTGGCACCAAATGAACTATACTGGCCTTTTCCAGAGTAACATCCACTTAAAGCAAAATTACTTCCGGATTTACCGCTTTCGCAACCCGAAGTTTATGTTACTCAAGAGTAAAGTAACCCGAGGGTCTACTGTATATACTGTTGAACAGAACATCTGCTGAACGGGCATTAACCTTCACTCAGCATTTGATAGTATTTGATATTTGACATCTTCTTTGACAGTATTTGGTCTCTGAGTCACGTTTCAGTGCATTCCCTTTGCATGCTGCCCCATTTGCATGTAACATCGAAATTTGTTATCGAAATTTGGGGGGGTTGTACCTTGCAAACAGATGCTCTACCACTGAGCTACATCCCTTCCCTAGGGAAGTTTACATGGAAGACAAGTTTACATGACGACAACAACAACAACAACAACAACAACAACAACAACAACAACAACAACAACAACAACAGTGACTCACTTCCTCAATAAATCAGCCCTAAGCTGAAGAGGGAAAATGTTGTTTTCCTTGGAATTTACCAGTCAAGCTCATGACTAAAGGACTCTAGTTAATGAGACAAGGTTAAAAAGAAGGTGACATTTTCCTGAGCCAGCACCATAGGGGGGGAAAAGAGGGAGTGTGCTTCTTAGTTTGTCTGCTGTAGGAATTCTGCCAGCCAGCCTGTGGCTCTTTTCATTAGGCTGGGGTAAAGGAGCACACTTTGTTACAGCTCTAAATAGCAGCACGGTGTGTGTGCCCCTAGATGGCACTTGATGTGAACCGCAGCATATAGGCTTCTTGGCTCAGAGACTGACGTATGTCACCAACCAGCATGCCTTGTGCATGAAGGACCGTCGTGCACAACTCCTTCTTCCCTTTCTTATTCCTCTGAGAGCTCTGGCCTGCTCACATGTCCTTCTAGAGGAGGAAGGGGCTCCCTGTTCCCTCTTTTGTATTTACCCAGAGGAAACAGCGAATGACTGCACTAGGTTCTACAGGCCAATTGCTAGGGCGGGGGGAGAATTTCAAAGGCAGCAAATCCAGATAATCTGAAAGTCAACCACATATTTAAAAACAACTGGAGATGGAGTGTGAAACTCTCTTGTTCAGAACTGTCTTGATCCTTCTGTCGATGGAGGGTTTTATGTCACGTGTGCACAGAATTAATTATAACCCCTGTGTTTCTTCCTCATTTGTCTAAATTCATCACTACAGCTGTTAAGGGACACTTCTTACATGACTGCATTGGGGTAGCTGCAGCTGTATCCTTCCCTATTCTAGCAACAAAATAGTGTTGAGCTCAGGGAAGAAGAGACAAGCACTTAATTATTTCCTGCACTGCCATTGTCCTTCTTAGGCGCTGGTCAATGCTGGCATGGGATTTCTTGTTCTCTTCTCACATGATCTCAATGTTTCTTATGTTATTGGTACATTAACCATACCAGTTCTGTAGTTAGATCTAAGGGCGCTTCCAGGCTGTCACTATATATGGGTGCGATTCAGCCACATACCATCAAATTCAGGCTGCACAGGCTGCTGTTTATGCAACAAACCCACTTCCCTCAAAGCTCATTTTGCAATAGGTGATGGGGAAATCCAGTAGGATAGCAGTGGCTTTGACATAACACCATCTTGCTTCCCCACAGACAAATCAAAGTGAATGCTTATTAAGTAGCCAATGTCGTCTACTTTCCCTGTAAAGGACTTTGGATGAATGCTTAATAATAATAATAATAATATTTATTATTTATACCCCGCCCATCTGGCTGGATTTCCCCAGCCACTCTGGGCGGCTTCCAACAGAAATCAAATACAAAAATATCAAACATTAAAAACTTCCCTAAAAAGGGCTGCCTTCAGGTTTTTTCTGAATGTCAGGTAGTTGTTTATTTCCCTGACCTGTGATGGGAGGGTGTTCCACAGGGCGGGCGCCACTACCGAGAAGGCCCTCTGCCTGGTTCCCTGTAGTTTTGCTTCTCGCAGTGAGGGAACCGACAGAAGGCCCTCGGCGCTGGATCTCAGTGTCCGGGCTGAATGATGGGGGTGGAGACGCTCCTTCAGGTATACAGGACCGAGGCCGTTTAGGGCTTTAAAGGTCAGCACCAACACTTTGAATTGTGCTCGGAAACGTACTGGGAGCCAATGCAGATCTCTCAGGACCGGTGTTATGTGGTCCCGGCGGCCACTCCCAGTCACCAGTCTAGCTGCCGCATTTTGGATTAATTGCAGTTTCCGGGTCACCTTCAAAGGTAGCCCCACATAGAGCGCATTGCAGTAGTCCAAGCGGGAGATAACCAGAGCATGCACCACCCTGGTGAGACAGTCCGCGGGCAGGTAGGGTCTCAGCCTGCGTACCAGGTGGAGCTGGTAGACAGCTGCCCTGGATACAGAATTAACCTGCGCTTCCATGGACAGCTGTGAGTCCAAAATGACTCCCAGGCTGCGCACCTGGTCCTTCAGGGGCACAGTTACCCCATTCAGGACCAGGGAATCCTCCACACCTGCCCTCCTCCTGTCCCCCAAAAACAGTACTTCTGTCTTGTCAGGATTCAACCTCAATCTGTTAGCCGCCATCCATCCTCCAACCGCCTCCAGGCACTCACACAGGACCTTCACGGCCTTCACTGGTTCTGATTTGAAAGAGAGGTAGAGCTGGGTATCATCTGCATACTGATGAACACCCAGCCCAAACCCCCTGATGATCTCTCCCAGCGGCTTCATATAGATATTAAAAAGCATGGGGGAGAGGACAGAACCCTGAGGCACCCCACAAGTGAGAGCCCAGGGGTCTGAACACTCATCCCCCACCACCACTTTCTGAACACGGCCCAGGAGGAAGGAGCGGAACCACTGTATAACAGTGCCTCCAGCTCCCAACCCCTCTAGCCGGTCTAGAAGGATGTTATGGTCGATGGTGTCAAAGGCCGCTGAGAGATCCAGCAGAACTAGGAAACAGCTCTCACCTTTGTCCCTAGCCCGCCGGAGATCATCGACCAGCGCGACCAAGGCGGTTTCAGTCCCATGGTGAGGCCTGAATCCCGATTGGAAGGGATCCAAATGGTCCGCTTCTTCCAGGCGTGCCTGGAGTTGTTCAGCAACCACTCGCTCAATCACCTTGCCCAAGAATGGTAGATTTGAGACTGGGCGATAGTTGGCCATATTGGCCGGGTCTAAAGATGTTTTTTTAAGAAGCGGTTTAATGACCGCCTCTTTCAGCGGGGCTGGGAAGGCTCCCTCACAGAGGGAAGCATTCACCACCCCGCGCAGCCCATCGCCCAGCCCCTCCCGGCTAGCTTTTATAAGCCAGGATGGGCAGGGATCAAGGAGACAGGTGGTTGGTTTCACTCGTCCAAGCAGCCTGTCCACATCCTCGGAGGTAACAGACTGAAATTGATCCCACGCAACTGGACTAGACAGGACTCTGGCACTCTCCCGCCCTGGCCCTGCTCCCACGGTGGAGTCTATCTCTTTCCGAATCTGAGCGATTTTATCCGCAAAAAACTTTGCAAACGCATTGCAGGAGATCTTGGGGTCCCTACCAGGCCCCGATGACGAAGGTGGCTCCGATAGATTCCGAACCACCTGAAAGAGTCTCCTGCTGCTATTTTCCGCAGATGCAATAGAGGCGGTGAAGAAAGTCTTCTTTGCCGTCGCTATCGCCACTTGGTAGGCTCGACGTTGAGCTCTAACCTGTGTTCGGTCGGATTCAGAATGGGTTTTCTGCCACCGGCGCTCTAGCCGTCTCAACGATTGTTTCATCGCCCTCAGCTCTGGGGAAAACCACGGGGCTGTCCGGGCTCCATGCAACCGGAGAGGGCGCTTCGGAGCCAAACAGTCAATAGCCCTGGTTAGCTCCACATTCCAGCGGGCCACCAGGGAATCGGCTGAAAGGCCATCAACATGGGATAAAGTATCCCCTACCACTCTCTGGAAACCATTTGGATCCATTAAGTGGCGGGGGCGGACCATCCGAATTGGTCCCACCTCCCTGCAGAGGGGAAGGGTTGCGGAGAAGTCCAGTTGCACCAGGAAGTGATCTGACCATGGCACTTCTTTAGTTTCACTTTTTTTTAATGTCAGATCACCAACATCCATAGAGGTGAATACCAGGTCTAAGGCATGTCCTCGGCTATGAGTTGGACCAGACTTATTCAGGGTCAGCCCCATGGAGGCCATGCTTTCCACGAAGTCCCGAGCGGCCCCTTGTAAGGTCGTGTCGGCATGGATGTTAAAATCCCCTAGGACGACCAAACTAGGTGACTCCAGGAGAACATCCGCCACGACCTGAAGCAGCTCGGGCAGGGAATCCTTGGTGCAGCGGGGAGGTCGGTACACCAAAAGGAATCCTGTACTGCCCCTATTGCCCAACTTCCAGAACATGCACTCAGAGAACTGGGTCTTCCCAATAGGACGCCTGGTGCAAACTAATGACTTCCTAAAAATCACTGCAACCCCCCCTCCCCGCCCACAAGGCCTGGGTTGCTGTGCGTAAGAGAAACCTGGTGGACAAGCAGCGGCAAGGACAGGCCCATCTGCCTCGTCCAACCAAGTCTCTGTTACACATGCCAGGTCAAGTCCACCATCCACAATCAAGTCATGGATGGCCGTGGTTTTATTTAACATTGACCTCGCATTGCACAGCAGCATCTTCAGGTCATGTGGGTATCCCTTGCTGAATCCAGTATCCGTCCGGTCAGGACCAGACCCGGAGGCAGGAATAGTCCTCAGACAACGACTAAACCTGCCTCCTCGGCAATGACATGGTCTGGTCTTAGCGTAACTCCTCCTCCTGCCCATGATCACTGAGATCGGTTGTCCCAGTGCATCCCACCCTGTGGAACCTGCCCCAGCCATTTTGTTGGCCGGGACCCCCTCCCAGGCAGCCCTGACCCCACCCCTTAACAACAAAATTAAACCTATATAAAAACAGAAAACAAAACACAATGATACAAAGCAAAAACTATAAAAATTACAAGTAACCCAAATTAAACAAAACTCAAAACCCCACTAAACATCTATCCCACCCCCACAACAATAAAACTTAAAAAGATAAAAAGAAATAATAATAATAGAAACATTTTAAAACATTAAAAAAAAAAAAAAAGAGCTGGACAGCAGCAGCACTCAGGCACTCAGGCAGGGGAGTCCTCCTGGGCAGCAGCAACCAGCAGCAAAGCAGAGGCAGCAGCAGTCCTTTTATGGCCTTACCAGGCCCCGCCCTGGGCCAGGTGGTGAGTGGCAGGAACGGGGCCTTCAGGCACTCAGGCAGGGGAGTCCTCCTGGGCAGCAGCAACCAGCAGCAAAGCAGAGGCAGCAGCAGTCCTTTTATGGCCTTACCAGGCCCCGCCCTGGGCCAGGTGGTGAGTGGCAGGAACGGGGCCCTCAGGCACTCAGGCAGGGGAGTCCTCCTGGGCAGCAGCAACCAGCAGCAAAGCAGAGGCAGCAGCAGTCCTTTTGAGGCCTTACCAGGCCCCGCCCTGGGCCAGGTGGTGAGTGGCAGGAACGGGGCCCTCAGGCACTCAGGCAGGGGAGTCCTCCTGGGCAGCAGCAACCAGCAGCAAAGCAGAGGCAGCAGCAGTCCTTTTGAGGCCTTACCAGGCCCCGCCCTGGGCCAGGTGGTGAGTGGCAGGAACGGGGCCTTCAGGCACTCAGGCAGGGGAGTCCTCCTGGGCAGCAGCAACCAGCAGCAAAGCAGAGGCAGCAGCAGTCCTTTTATGGCCTTACCAGGCCCCGCCCTGGGCCAGGTGGTGAGTGGCAGGAACGGGGCCTTCAGGCACTCAGGCAGGGGAGTCCTCCTGGGCAGCAGCAACCAGCAGCAAAGCAGAGGCAGCAGCAGTCCTTTTATGGCCTTACCAGGCCCCGCCCTGGGCCAGGTGGTGAGTGGCAGGAACGGGGCCTTCAGGCACTCAGGCAGGGGAGTCCTCCTGGGCAGCAGCAACCAGCAGCAAAGCAGAGGCAGCAGCAGTCCTTTTATGGCCTTACCAGGCCCCGCCCTGGGCCAGATGGTGAGTGGCAGGAACGGGGCCTTCAGGCACTCAGGCAGGGGAGTCCTCCTGGGCAGCAGCAACCAGCAGCAAAGCAGAGGCAGCAGCAGTCCTTTTGAGGCCTTACCAGGCCCCGCCCTGGGCCAGGTGGTGAGTGGCAGGAACGGGGCCTTCAGGCACTCAGGCAGGGGAGTCCTCCTGGAAGCACCCTAACACAGGTTTGGCTCATTGGATCTAACCCAGATTTGAATCCCCACTTTGACTGTAAGGAGACATTGAGATCAGTGCCAGTTCCAGAATTTAGGGGGGCCCTGTGCAAGATGATCTCGGTGAGCCCTCCTACACACAAGTAGAACCTTCGCAGAGACACATGCCCGACTGGCATGTTCCCTCCCTCCTGGGTGGTTGTTCAGGAGCTTCAAAAGCATTCCTCAGCCCAAACATCACAGTGACTGATGCCAGAAGACATTAGCACACTTAGGGATCCACAGAGATTTGTGCAGTTGTGTAACAGAACTCAGCAACTCAGCATTTAAATACACACAGAGCACTTCAACATGGCTCCCTCTCTCTAGCATCAGGCAGCAAAGAGAAAGAGCAAAGGACAATAGTCCCACTTCACAGAACACAGTAAGACAAACATCCTGTCTTCCATCACTTTCCATTCAGTGGAATCAAAACACACACTGTCATGTGATAGACAATAATCCCATGACTGCACACGGGGAATGAATCTCCAACACACTGGTGTGCCCTAGCTGTGCAGCAATGTTTTATCCTCTTAACTATGCAGCTCACAGTTAAACTATGGAACTCACTCCAACAGCAGGCCATGAGGATCCACCAAATTGGATGGCTTTGGAAGAGAATTGGACAATTTTATGGAGGATCAGGCTACTAGCCATGATCACTGAGCTCTGAACTCTGCAGTCCCAGGCAGTAATGCTTCTGAATAGCAGCTGCTGGAAACCGCAGGAGGGAAGAGTGCTCATGTTACTCAGGTGCTGGTTGCATTTCCCACAGACATCGAGTTGACAAGAAGTTAGATTAGATGGGCCATTGGCCTGATCCAGCAGGCTCCTCTTATGTTCTCACAAGGAAGCCTTATGAGCAACCCAGCACAGTAGTGTAGCCTTGTGTCTCAAGGCAATATAAAAAGCAGCACAATCAAGTGACTAATAAAATGAATGAATCATAATGATTATCACAGTATGGGTGCTTAATTTCTGAGGCCCCATATGCCGACCCTGCTACTTGATATTCATTCATTGTGCAAAAAGTGTGAAACTTGACACAGAAATAGAACAGCGTGTTTCTCAGCCATTCCAGAGGGAATTTCTGTGGATCTGTATATCCCCAAGTACCTAGAAACACATTACTGAGAAATTAACCCTATTGATTTAATAAGATGCTCTCGCAGGTAACATGTTGGAAATATTAGTAAATATGTGTTTCAGTGAAATTCGCTTCCAAGTAATGAGCTTAGGGCCATTGTACTATTCCTTTGCTATTTTAACAGAGGAATTTGAATGTGTTCCCACAGGTGTGTGTGTTTGTGTGAGATATATATATATATATATATATATATATATATATATATATATATTGCCATAACCTACTAATCAAGCCTGAGCTGGTTTGATGTTCATAAAGGCCTTCTCCTTCATGGGTTTTTAATATAGATCGATCATAGATGGGTTTTTAATGACTTTGGGGTTACTTTTACCAAAGTGCAATATACAAGCTTTGTTCCTGGGCAATGTCCATTTCAGAAGGTTTCCTATAAAAAACCAAATTGAATTGAATTGATTGTGCAGCCCCAGAGATTACTGGACAGCGCTCAGCCTCTGCAGCTCAAATTGATAAAGAATGCCCTTTTTTGTTTTTTTAGGAAAAAGACAAGACAGTAAACAAAGAAAGCCACAGAAATAAATTTACAAGACTTACGTGCCATTAATCACAATGACACAAGGAAGATAGATGTGTATAAGAAGAAGAAGAAAAGTGTGTGTGTGTGTGTGTGTGTGTGTGTGTGTGTGTGTTAAGGCTGGAACTGCATTAAAAAAAAATAGCAGTTCAGTAATCTATGTCTGCTTCAAAATCATAGAATTGTGCAGTTGGTTAGAGGATCAAGGTCAGAGCAGCGCTGAAGCCTGACACTAAAAAGGCAAGGTATGGTCAGATAATAACTATTCCAGAAACAATGTAGTAACCATGGAAGCAAGTCTTAGAGGACGTAATGATTTGACTTTTTTAAAAGGGGGAAGGAAGGTTCACTGTTTTATACATGTTGAATCCCGCTTCAGTTAGCTAGGTAGCCTATCTTTGTCCTGGCATACTCCTATGGTATAATTTATATAACAAGAATGGGGAGCCCTAGTTCACATGACGAGTGCTCAGGTATGGCGGGTGTTGCAGTCTCAGGACCACAATACCTCAAGGACTGCCTCTTTTCATATGAACCTATCCGGACCCTGAGATCATCTTCTGAGGCCCTCCTTCGTGTGCCCTCTCCTCGAGAGGCCCGGAGGAAGGCAACACGAGAACGGGCCTTCTCTGCAGTGGCTCCCCATCTATGGAATGCTCTCCCCAGGGAAGTCCGCCTGACGTCTTCATTACACACCTTTAGGCGCTGGGCAAAAACGTTCCTTTTGAACCAGGCTTTTGGTGGACCTGATTGACATCCTATGCCCTTTTAAAATGTGGCTCTTTGAGGAGGGGGTGTTATTGGTTTTTTTTTATTTGATTATATATACTGTGGTTTTTATGTTGATCATTTCTGTGAACCGCCCTGAGACCTCTGGGTATAGGGCAGTATATAAATTCTAATAATAATAATAATAATAATAATAATAATAATAATAATAATAATAGTCCAAGAACATCTGGAGGCCTACAAGTTCCCCGCCCCTGCTTACCTGGATGCCAGGAGACCTGAATCATCCAGACAGGTCCCAGCAATTCAAGAAACATTCACAGCAGTATGATTTGGTAGAGCTCACTGATGAGCAATACAACAACATTGCGCTGCCATAATTAGGCTACCCATCCACAAAAGGAATAGCACGCCCTTGTGATTTGAGCTATGGTGAAGTGGCAGAACAGAGTTACCAACAAGCATCTGGCTAAAGGTTAACTCTTGTGGGGGGGGGGAGAGCTCAGGATTTATTCAGGAGGTACATGCTTCATGTTATTGAACCCTGCACATACTTGACTTATGGGTTCCTACCTGCCTTTCGACTACTTCAGATTGTTTACTGCTTCAAATTAGGTTTCTGTTCTGATCACTTTTCTCTAAACAACAAAAAGATTGCAATCCTATGCAGAGTTAGGAGCACTTAAACCTATTGATCTGAATGGATTTAGGAATGGTGAGTTTGAGATGAGGCTCCACTGTTCCTTCCTCACTTGAACGCCATACAGTAACTCAGAAATGCTAGGCAACTTCAAGGGCTGTGAAAAGACATCTGAAGGCAGCCCTGTTTAGGGAAGTTTTTAATGCTGAATGCTGTGTTGTGTTTTAATATTCAGTTGGAAGCCGCCCAGAGTGGCTGGGGAAACCCAGCCAGATGGGCGGAGTATAAATAAATTATTATTATTATTATTATTATTATTATTATTATTATTATTATTATTCATATAACAAGACTTGGCCTTGCTTGCAGGAAGTTTATAGAGGTCGGCAGGCCACATGGCTTGTTAGCAACCGTATCCGTCTCAAGAGACAATGGAGTTTTCCTCCAAGGGTGGAGTTGAACCGCTGCGTTAGTGACACTGAAGTGAGCTCCCCTCCCCTCCCCTGACACCCCATACACACATCATGGCATTGTTGATGTATAAGTGTCCTGTAATTGTTATGCTTTGTAAAGCAGAGTCATTCAAATTTTCAACAGCGGAAAGAAAAACAGTATCGTATTTCCCAAAGTAGAGCAGTTCTGAAAGCAAGATAAGCAAGATCGGTTAAGATTAAAATGTGCAAACAGAACCAAACAATAAAAGGTGGAAACCTACTTTACAGCCATAAGGGGATAACATCTGAAGGTCAGGATTACCTCGTAGAAGCACGTCATGACCACTAGTCATTGTCCCCACTAAGCTGCAGAGCTGAAGAACCCTAAACATAGTGTTTTCATTTGCATCAGATACACAGGCCACAATAAAAATAGAAAAAAACAGTATGTGCATGTGGGTGAGAACAGGAAGTGCAAGGCCAGGTGATGGGTGCAGCTCTGGAGAGCAACTGCCCCTTGGAATAGACAACAATGGTGGGCAAACATGATCTCAATGTTTCTCATGTTATTGGTGCATTAACCATACCAGTTCTAAGGACGCTTACTATATATGGGTACTGTCACTATATATGGGTACGATTCAGCTATGCTGGGCAAACAGGTTGACCTAGAACAGGCATGTCCAACAGGTAGATTGTGATCTACCAGTAGATCACTGGATGCCTGTGGTAGATCACTGGCTCCCCCCAAAGAAGCTCAATAACTTTGGCTCCCCCCAAAAAGCTAAACAACATCGCCCTGCACCCCTAAAAAACAGGGCTTTCCTTCTCCCGAAAAAAAGCTCAAAAACTTTGACCTGAACCCCAAAAGGGGGTAGATCACTGCGCGTTCTTAAGTCTGTGAGTAGATTGCAGTCTCTTGGGGGTTGGCCACCCTGACCTAGAAGATAGCAACTTTTTGTGTTCCTGTGCTGTTCGTTCTTCAATATATTATTGACTACTGCTCTGCAGGTGTTTGCTTTATCCTTTGCTACTGTGAATAAATGTGAGTCATTTGCCATGTACACTTTCCATGCTTGCCAGTGTAATCTTTTAAATAATGATGGTGTGCTGCGTCATGACGTTGCTATGCCAAGTGTAGTTCAGCTGGGCACTGAACCAAAGCAAAACGACTGGCAGCCTGAAGAATGATTCCACCCTTCATGACGTTGAGCAAGTTCTTAAGCCTCTTTTCTAAGCAATACTACTGTGTCTAGGGAACCATCGTTTTCTAACAATTACGGTAAGAAGACACTTCCTCTGCTCGCACGGGAGCAGATTAACCAAACGTTTCCCAGTTGCCTCGCTTTTACTCGTACCCAGGTAAATATCCTGTTGAGAGAACTTCATAAATCTGTGGGATAAAGCAACAATCCCTCCGAGTCAACCTTAGCAACTGCAGCCAAAATGGACTTTCCAAACATGTGAACACCTGCAGAAAGGCTCATCAAGTACAGCTGCTCTCTACAAAAATAATAACACTGCCACATAGGAGCAAAATATATCTTCTACTTTACAGAAACTAGGCAAGGGACTTTCAAGACTCAAGTTACGCTTCCAGAAAAGCAACGGGGTTTACTCCCCACTCCTGTGCATGTCTGCTCAGAAAGAAGTCCCACTGAATTCTGCATCTCTTCCTCCCAGGGAAGTGCATATAGGACTGCAAAACTTCTAGACTTTTGGACGCTTACTTGAGAGTAAGAGCCATTGAACAGAGTGAGAAATGTGCAGCATTGCTCTAATAGCCTGCAATCCTAGATGCACTTATATTATTAATAATAATTTTGTTATTTGTTCCTCCCCCATATGACTGGGGTGCCCCAGCCACTCTGGGTGGCTTACAACATATGTATATAAAAACATAATAAATTTGTACACATTTAAAAGCTTCCCTACACTTAAGAGATAAATTTCAGTGAGATTAACTTCTGAGAAAACATTATTAAGAATGCATTCTCATAAAGCTTACATGGTTCGATAGCAGGAGGTGGAGATGCATTTTTAGGATGTCTGCAGCACACTTTTGTGTATCTGTTTGAGATACACATAAGCACTGTGATCCAGTCACCTTGATGTGGACATAAAGGTATCCCACCTAGGGAAGCAAAAGTGCCTGCATTCAGTTTGATGAAGGGGGAGGTTCCATGCGAACAAAGGAATGCACTCACAGAAGTGGCACTTCCATTGAAATGAATGGGGAGGACCATCTGGCCTCAAATGCAACGCAGACCTCATGGCTAACAACTTCCAAGGATCCATCCATAATTGCTTTTAAAGGTCAAATTTGTTTCCTTGAGTACTTCACATAATGTTGGGCGAACCATGTTAACAAAAAAAAGATTTTGTAGAACTGGGGGAAAGTGTTCAAAAGTGGGGAGGAAGCCATGTGAGCACAGGCACCATCTAGAGGGGCTCAGGGGAGCCTAGGATCCCCCCAAAAAAAATTTCAAGGAGGGGACGGGGCCCCTCAAAATTCCACAGTGGCAAGACAGTGAGCTTGCATGTGGGGCAGGGGTAGACAATGGTTTTGGATCAGTGGGCACATTTCCAATTTTGAGCGAGTGCTATGAGTGTAAGTCACAATATGACTGCCATGGGAACATGGCATAGCACAAAATGGCTGCTTTGCGGGGGCATGGCATAAGACAAAAATGGAGTGAGTGCAGTCATTGTGAAACTCTTCCCATAACTGTATTTCCATACCAGAAAAGGCTTGGCATGCTGCATATCTGCCTGTTATACAACTGTTAAAGGTACAAGGACCCTATTTTCCCCCAATGCCAACCCTTAAATGAAGCCTATGCTGTCATGCTGTACCTGGGAGTAAGCCCCATTAGACACGAAGGGGCTGGCTTCTGAATAGACATGTATACTCTTGTACTGTAAATCCAGTGACTTCTTAATGAGTGCTTGCTCTTTAGCTCCTGCACAGCAGCAGGCCCTTTGCAAAGTTTTCTCCTTTGCCTTTTGCACGGATGGGGTATTCGTTAACATTCACCCGCATTTATTGTGTAGTAGTAATTGCAGAAAATAACTGCTAGGAACTACCTGGTTTCAGATAAACTCACTGCAGGAAAGATGAATACTAGTTCCTAAGGTAAAAGGAAGGAAGAGATTCCAAGGACTAGAAAACGAGACAGAAGCAGGGGAAAGTGGAGGGGGAAACAGTGGCTGTTTAAAACCACAAGGATTCCTGTTGCCTGCTGTCCAGACAACTCACTTAGCCACCACAGCTCTAACTTCACTCATTACTCATTGACTAACAAAAGTAACAGGCTGTTTCATTTTGTAACAATCAATTATAAGAGTACCTGCACATTTTGCTTCATAACTTTCTTTCTAGGAAGGCTAGAAACTTACCTTTCTTTTTTAAAAAAAGAAAGTTCATAGTCTGAAGGCCCTACACGGGGGTGCTAATCAAAGGAGCCAACTCCTAGGGAGATCCCTACGTAACCCCTTAAAATATTTGACACACACCCCCCAAGTTAATGGGTATTGCCATTCAAATGCTGTGTGCATGCCACATCTTGTGATCAGTTATGGGGGACAGGGCTTACTTGCCCCCCCCCATATTTTATTTAAGTTGGGACCCCTAGTGCTAATGAAGGCCTTTGCAGGCATTGTGTATAAGGTTATTTTTATATCGAGCATTATTGAATTCATCTTAATCAATGGGGCTTACAATAGAAATGCACGGCAGATTGTTCCCTTGATTTATAATTCTAAACACACTTACTGATGAGTAGTCCCACTGAACACAGATATCCCTAAGTAAAAATGTCTAGGATTGTTCTGTCAAGGGATGGGTTAATTAGGAGCCTATATATTCAAGTTATAAATAAGAAACTACCATACTCTGTTTCCTTTACATATCTGAGGCTAAGACATGTTTAAGATGTTGCAGTAATTACATATATTTTGCACTATTGTCAGTTGTCAGGTGTTTATGAGTCATGTTGTTTCTTATCTGTTTTTTTAATCCCAGGGGTCTTTGAATAACGCAATGTCAAAATTCCCACTTTTCCGGAAATCTCTGTAGTCAGCTTGAAAAAATGTACTGGGGAGGTACTTCAGCAGAAAAGACAGCAGGAATATATTAGATTAGCCACTCATCGTCCTTTGGGAGCACTTTAAAACTATTTTGGTCTATCTATCTATCTTCTTTATTTAGCCAAATGGAATTAGTATCTACTTTCAGCTTTTTAAAGGGTCTCTCTCTCTCTCGCTCTCGCTCTCTCGCTCTCTCCCTCCTTCCCCTCTGCCTCTCTCTCCATCTTTAGCAGAATTTTTTTAATGCAGTGATTTAAGACAATTTTTAAATTTTTTTTAATGGAGCACTAATATAAAGGTCTCTACATTTTAATAATAAGAATGATGTAACCCTTAATTTACACACCAAGCATATCTTGTCTTGCATATACAAAAAAAGTCCAGTGAATTCCACTGAAATAATGTCATTAACCACCAGTATAAATAGTCTGGCTTGTATGTTGTAATACGATAATGTGAAAGCCCAAAGGAAATCATTCCCAGGCTACATCAGAAAAGGTACTAAATAAACAGCTGGGACAGACAATAACAGTGTGAATTAAGCAAGCAAAGCTTTAAAGTGTGTTGCTTAATATAGAACAGCTTTAAAGATGAGATTTTTTTAAAAGAAAAGAAAAGAAAAGAAAATGACTGTTCATGTTTTACTGTCATATGAGTTGACCCAGGAGAATCCATGTGTATCAAAAGAGCAATAGACCCACAAACCACATGGGTTGCTGCTCTAGGCGAATCCAAGTCATGCAATTGTGCTGTTATGGTCCAGAATTGTGATTTTTCTGCAGAGATCAGGTATTCATATACTTTTGAACTTGTGCAGCAATGGTGTGGTTCTATTCTATTCTATTCTATTCTATTCTATTCTATTCTATTCTATTCTATTCTATTCTATATATTTTTGCTGTCTTGACTACACATGCCCCCATATGTTACTAACTTTCATAGAATTAAAAAGTTGGAAGGGACCCTGAAAACCATCTAGTCCAACCCCCTGCAATGCAGGAATATGCAGCTGTCCCTTACAAGGATCCAACCTGCAACCTTGACATTATCAGCACCACACTCTAACCAACTGAGGCTGGATCTAGACACATCAAAGAAGTGCTTCAGTTAAACGTGTCGTCAACTTTGTATGAGAAATCGGGTTGGCAAAAACAGAACTCCACAGCACCATCTGGTGTCACAGTGTTATAACGCATACACAACGCATATAAAGCGCTTTTCCTTTGCCAATGTAGCTGAGTCCTGGAGCTATCCCTCTAAATCGTAGAAGTAAATGGTTTCAGATAGCACTCCTGCAAATCTTGGGGCTCCCCCAATGCTGTTCATACCTCCCTCTTTTGTGTGGCTGTTGTCACTTTGGCTACAGAATGACTTGCTTTTGGATAATGAGTTTGCTATCAGTATACAGCATGACCAGTGGAAGTGCATTTTATTTTCTACTTTTATTTACCATATATTCTAAAATGGGTATTAAAAGAGAACAACTCTCAGCACCCTTAGTAAACTACATCTTACCAGGATTTGGGAAACCCAGTGCTGTTTAAAGTGGTATGATACTGTATTATGCAGGTGGAGGCCTTAGACATGGGAGACAGGTTAGCTGCTATATACAATTTGCAATAACCTTTTAAAAAATTAAAAAGGGGACATTTCCCAGGGATCAAAAAGAGGATGTTAAACCTCAGCGTGTTAAACAATTACATTGCCACGAGGTCGCTGGAAACACGAGGAAGCATTTGCTACACCCAACAAACCCCATACATCATGTTTACCTTTCAAAAACCCTTCCAACTTTTAAAATTATTATTTCCTATCATTGACATACCTCCGTCAGGCCTTGGGTTGGGCAGGAGCGTAATTACTTGAACACAGGTGTACCGTGATGTTGCAAACTTTTGTGCTGAAATTTCTCAGCTTCCCAAGTTATTTTCCATGCCATCAGAATGTTTCAAGGTTGGGAGTGTTTTAAGCAATCCAAAACACAGTAGTGAGCTGAAAGAGATTGGTTTGTTCTTGACAACAGCAGTAAAACCAGGCAAAGTTTTTGTTTCCAACTCCACATTAAAAAGTGGTGAGGGAACATTCTTTCAAAGGTTTCTTGTGGAATACTGAACTGAATGTGGAAGCAGTTCTTGCTTACAGTTCTGCTTTTGAGGATATCTTTTCTTTTCTTAAAAAAAAAGGTATGAAACTCTCAGATGAAAAGAAAAACACACTAGCAACTGGGATTAAACAGGACATGTTCATTAAGGGAACATATCATTCAAATTATCAGCAAAGACCTGTGTTGGTGCATGTCATGGGCTGTCTGGATGCAGAGGAGTGGCGGGAGACACCAGCTGAGGAACCCCCGAGGGAAGAAGGATCAGAGCCAGGGGATTGGTGGTGGGACAACCATGAGTGGCCATAGGAAGAACAAGGAGCAGACTGGGAGGAGGAGGTGTTGGAAGCAGAAGAGGTAACAAAGTTTAATGAGCAGGAAGAGGCTGCGGCAGAGAGCAGTTCAGACTCCGAGGCTGAAGCTGGAGAGGAGGTTGGCCAAGAGGCAGAGTTGAGACAGGCTGCTGAAGAATCCAGGAAGCCTCCCCCTCCTGCTGCAACCTGCTCCTCTCCCCCCTGGTCTCCCAGAACATGCAGAGAAACGAAAAGCACAGAGAAGAGATTGGTCGTGCACAGACACAGTTTGCGACTGCTAGAGGAGGAGCCTTAGAGAGCGGTGGGAAGACGGGGAACTTCAGTCCTCGCAACTGCCACATTGGGGCAAGACCTACAGGGAAGAGTTGCTGGGACCAGCAGAACTGCGCTGTTTTGGTTTCTTTGAACTGACACTGTTTTTATTGCTGACCTACACTTGACTCCGGCTTCTGACAGTGGGTAAAGTTTTAGCCTCTCCCCACAAGATCCTCAGAAAGATAGCCAAACGTAATGACCCTATCCCTGGTCCCACTATTCCCCTTGGAGAGAGAAGCAATCTTCCCTGCTTGGACTATTGTCTTAGAATGCCAATTCATCCTAGCAATAATTTCACCTTTCATTCACTTCCTTTGTCAGGGATTTATATATTATTTTGTCATTGCTTGTACATACTGCCAACGATTCACAATGACATCATGGGGACGAACCACAGCTTGGTGGTAGAGCACTTTTTTTTTTCATGCAGAAGGTCCCTGGTTCAATCTCTGGCATCTCCAGGTAGGACTTTTCCAGCGTACAGAAGCAATCTACATATACATTTGGTTTAAAAAAAAAAATTAAGCCAGTCCCCTCCATACTAAAGGTGAAGCATTATTATTATGCTTGAAAACTAGGCTTCCCAATAAAAAAATCCCTATGCCCTTTAAAATTGGGAAGAAAAAGACTGGATGAAAACATTGTGTCAAGCACAAAGACTTCAGACCAAGACAAAAACAAAAATGCCACAGAAGACAATAGTCACTTCTTTTCACTCTGAAAGAGGAGAATTAATCAAAATGTTTCTTAAAGCCAGATAAAATTTTACTTTAAAATGACGTGCTGAGTTTAAAAAATACTTAGAAAGCATTTTATCCTGATTTGGCTGCGAACGCCTGAACGGAAAACTAACAGAAAGTCCACTTGCCAGTAAGGTTTATCTCCTGCTTTAAATTAGTATTCGTGTCATTTTACAAAGCACACATTCGTATCTCCATTTTTCAGCTGTACTGCATGACAATAACAAACACACAGAGAGAAATGTTAAACAAATGCACGCCTACAGCAGCAGACACCCTAACCAAACATTGCAACTATAGAAAAATCTCTCTCGCTTGCTTGCTTGCTTGCTTGCTTGCTTGCATACACACAGACACACACACACACACACACACACGGAAATTTCAGGCAATGACCTGTTGATTTTATTGTTCAAACCAGGGATGGGGAACTTGTGGTCCTCCAGATGTTGTTGAAGCACAACTCCCATCACTCCTGACCATAGGAGTTGGCTGGGGCTGATGGGAGTTGGAGTCCAACAACATCTAGAGGATTGTATCTTGGAGTCCCCGTTGCCCATTCCCAACTTAAAACACTACCACCATACTGTGCAGTCAGAGTGTGCTTGAATGGTTGCGTTCCATCTGCCGCAGTTGTATCAGTTGTGTTAAACTACCAGTCTGGCCAAAGAGAATTCCTGTCAAGCGTGGACTAGCCCTTCTGCTAAGCAGCTGATCCTTCGGCAGGCAAGAAGGCTGAAGGTCAGCCTTCGAGATTTCATCTGAGGGGTGGCTACATGCTGACCTTTATTAAAAGAGGCCCCGCAGGAGCAGGGCTGAAACTGGCAGCAGCTGTGGTGGATCACAGGTCATGCCATTGTGGAGGGATAGGAAGAACAGAAAATGGATAGCCAGGCTCTGAGAATCGCAATTTTATTCTAGCTGACGGAGTGGTGCGCATATTATAAACCAGCTGGCATGCAAACTGTTACCTTCCACTGTGTGCACTCTCGTACCTGAAGGCCAGTTCACATTTCCCACCAAGAATTTCACTGTCATCTCACCCCACTCCATTCCTTACAAACAAGCAAATGTGGTGCCCTAAGGAACCACGGCTGCTTTTCATGAACACAGGACAGGACAAAAGCAGCAGTCCAGCACACAGGTTAATGAAACAGGAGTTACTTTTTGCATTGCGGTTTAAGAAAGGTATCGTGTGGAGATTCTGTGAAGATTGTTTTGTGATTGTGAACATCGGGGGTGGGGAACCTCCTTCAGCCTGAGGGCCACATTCACTCCTAGGCAACCTTCCAGGGGCCACATGACAAAAGTGGACAGAACACAATGTAAATGTCACTTTTTTATTTCCACATACACTCACACAGCCCTCTATCACATATCCAAGACAAGCAGGAGGCATTATCAAGGACACGTTCCAACTAGGCCAAAACAATATGGATGCAAAGAAGAGCAGGTGTGTCCTGAGGAGAGTTTCTAGGTCCTAACTAATGCCAGTGGGTGCATTCAACCCCTGGGGCTGAGGTTCTCCACTCCTGTTCTGCATTAACTAATCCAGACAAAAGGAATAATAAGGTATAAATACGACATTACAAGTTCTGGATCCCACCATCACCAATATCCAACAAATGTACTTATTCAGCACTTCCTTAGGGGTGGTCTCAGCAGAGAACAGCGCCTTGCGCAATACTAGATAATTTATAAATTAATGGTAATGCAATGATTACATTCAGCCAATAGAAAAAGGGAAAACATCCTAACACTTTAAGGGTGGAATTTTCCATGGGTAATCACTGTCATGACCCTAACCTTTAAGGAAACTGCTAGCAGAACTTGCATAACTGTGTCAATAGACCAACATCCAGGGAGTTTTAAATAATGCATTTTGAATAGTTACCTTAGTTACTATATTAAGTTTCAAGGGCAGCAAATTTAGAAGAAGACAGAATACTCAGGCTGGAAATGCATTAAACATTCACTGTGAAAATGCAGGTTTGAAAATCAGCAGAAGATTGAACATACTATTTCTCCACTGTAAGTAAAGAGATTTTTTTTCACTCTTATAATTCACCACCAGTCCCTTTTGAAATGTTTATTTTCAAATATTAATGTTTTTCTCCCCTTTAGTGTCTGCTTTCTGCTTGTCACTCATGATAATATTATTGAACAAACGTGCCAGTACTTCCTACAGTATTATGGTTTGGTAAAATTTCACATCCCAGCAGAGCATTTGAGGACAAGAAAGTCTCTTCTATTTTCATTTGAAATACAGCCACGATACAAAACATTGCTCTCTGAATTAGTCTTTTGTTTTACCACTATTATTATTATTAGGAGGTGCTGAAAGCAAACAACACTGAATGAATAGGGAGGCTTATGATTTCTAGTCTAGAGGGGCTGGTAGATATTTGATCCATTTTAGTCAAAGGGGAATCATGGATGACTGCAAAGATGGGAAAATAATGCAGTGAACTAGTTCATGCTCATGGTATATATTCACTAGAAACAATGGTTGATCCCTTATATTACTACTTAGAGGTTCTTATGATTAAGCAGTACAGAAATTTTATATATACACACACACACTATACTGAGAATTCTTTAACAGCTTGTCGGAATAAAATTAAACCCACCAACTGGAAGGGTGCTAAAAGCCTATATGGCATTGTTAATTGTATAGACACCTCTCTAGTCTACTGACTTGTATAAGGATTGCACACATACTATACATTTAAAGCACACTGAACACAGAGATGCAATTTAAATGTATGGCGTGGGTATGGCCTAGGTTACTACAGGACTGGCCCTACCATTAGGCAGCCAATGTTGAGTGTCGTGAAAAAGTAGCAAATTGTTCATAATTTAGTTTATTATTACTATCTGTATTTTGACTTGGGTGCAAAACATGGCTAGCCTTGGGTATCTTGGCATGGGTAGGGGTATCATCTGCTGGTCTGCTTCAGGAAGCAAAACGTATTAGGATGACCCTGGTTTACTGGTTCCCTAGGCTACTCATGACTATTTGCATATTTTCTTTGGTTTAAATTGGTTCATAAAGTGATTGCAATGGCGGCAATTTCCATTTGAAATCACTTCTGTGTTCTAGCCCAGTACATTAACATCATTGGCACATGGCCGCTCTTTAGCATCGTACACAACAATGGCCTCAGTGTGGCTTCCTGTGTCATTTCTAGGAACAAAGGCATATATGTGTGGCATTGCCTCACTGAATGAAATCTGGTCCATTCTTTCCAGCCCAGGAATCTGAAGTAAACCAAAACATTACATTCAGGAAGACCAAAGGCAATTGCTTACAGAGAGCAATGGTGTCATTTGTGAACAAGTGCAGACCCTCCAAGTGGCCCTATTTTCCAGGGACGTTCCAGATTTACAGAAGTCGTCCTGGTTTCTGATTTGATCCTAGAATGTGCCCCTTTGCCTTAGAACATCCCTATTTTCATTGGAGAAATGTTGGAGGGCATGTCTCTATTTTATCAGAGAAATGTTGGAGGGTATTGATTTAACCAACCCCCGAACCATCTGAAAGCAGACCTGTATAGGGAAGTTTTAAAATGTTTAATGTTTTATTATGTTGGAAGCCACCCAGAGTGGCAACCCAGTCAGATGGGTGGCATATGAATAGTATTATTATTATTATTATTATTATTATTATTATTATTATTATTATTATTATTGAATAGGATGTCCCTATTTTCATCAGAGAAATGTTGAAGGGTATGCAAGTGTTGGTGACAACAACTGACCAATCATCTATGCCAGGGCAAATTCAGGACCAAAGTATGCACTATGTGGGAGATCCATGATGGAAATCCCTGCGCTGAACAGGGGTTTGCAGAAGATCATTTCCAAGGTCCCAACAAATTACAAAATTCTAGGATTCTGTGAACTTTTATTTGAATGCAGCCGCAAGTGGTGGAGACGTCAAATTTGATCTGTTCAGGGGCATTAGGTTCCACCTGTATAGAAGCTTCCTAGAAATACCCTAAATGAGAATGATCTCAAATCAATTTTTACTCTATTGTTGGTGGTGGTGGAGGCGGCAGCGGTGTTTTAATTGCCCTTTAACCACCATTTCAAGGTAATTTACACATAAGATCATTATAAACACTTTGAAACACATAAACAACAAATACAATTAAAACTAAACTAAACCCTAACAAGTGCACACTTGTGGTAAAGACCCATTTAGCCAGCTAGGGATGCCTGTCAGAACAAAAACGTCTTCAGTTGTTTCCGGAAGTGAAAATTAGTGGGTGCCTGTTGTACCCTGACAGGAATGCTATTCCATAGAATGTGTCTTCAAAAGGGGGGGGGCATGCCATTGGTCATCTATACATCTGCATTGACTGGTATTTTATTTTGCTTTTTAATCCTGCCTCCATCTGTACACTTTAGTGAAAACAAAAACAAAAAAATGATTGGAACAGCAAATGCATATAATTCCCAAAAGATTAGGATAAAAGCAATCTAATAGAAGTTTGCAAAAAATGGCTCAGACTATGAAATCAAAGGAAGATGGATAGGAAGAGAAAATAAATTGTTTCATACTTTAAATGCTTTTTTTTTTACATAGTAGTATTCATTACCTTTGCCAAATATTTTATCTGCAGCATGGGACTTTCATATTATACTAAAGAAAAGGAAGGCAAAATCATGTTAAACTAAAAACAGTGAGATTTGTCCTCTTTCGCTGAATATCTCCACAATACTCAACCTAATGTGACACTAATCCTGCATCTTAGGATTCAACGTACTACTACCCAACTTCTGGCAAGTCATTTACACGGCATTGCTATGCATGCCTACTCAGTAAGTCCCATTGTGTTCAGTGGGGCTTATTCCTATTAAAGAAGTTACAGTGTTAAGTATTACATGTGTGGCTGCCTTATACAAACTTTTGTTAATCTCCCTCAGCATTGTCTATACTGACTGGTAGCAGTTCTCCAGACTTTCAAATATGAGTGCTTCCCAGTCCCAACTGGAGATAATGTGGGTTGTTTCTGGGATATTCTGCATATAAACATGTGCTCTGTGACTGAGCTATTGCCCCCATGCCATCCCATGCTCTCGTCAAGAGCTCTTGTCTGAATGATGCACACATCAGTGTTTCCTAAATAAGAACCCACGGGGGCAGCCCAGAATCAGAGAAATGATAATAGAGTTCTTACCAAGCAATTTATTCAATAATTCACAGAGAACCTTCCCTAATAATGGCATTGTTCCAAGTAAAGTCCCACCCCTATGTCTACATCACTCATGCGTCGGCTAATCTGAGCTTTCTGCCTCTGAGCTTTCTGTTCGACTACCCACAATGCTTGCCTGGTCTTGGGAGGGGCGGAGTCAGGAATGCTTTCCAAAGATACTGAGTCTGTCAGCTGTCTCTCCCCTGGTGCTTCTCCTTCTTCCTGCTGTTCCTCTTCCAATATTTCCCAACTTCTACCCTCTGCAGCCTCTGAACTATGCCCTTCTGCAAACCACTGTTCTAAATCTATACTGTCCTTCTGTTCTCAGGAAGGTTCAAGAGAAGGGGGGGCAGCCCCCACCATTCCTCCTCAGTCTGACTTGGTGAATCAAGCTGATAGGCACCAGCATTAAATATTCAGCATTGTTTCCAAAAGAAACCAAATAAATGTCTGTGGAAGACTCATAAGCAGGGCATGAAGGCAGCCCCAGACTGGCTTTCCTGATGTCTGTCCCCTCTATTACTCAGAGATATGTGCCCAGCTCTGAACACTGAACTTCTACAATACAATAGTCATTCATAAATCCACCCTCCATTAATTTCTATAGTCCTTCTTTAAAACAGTCTAAACTAGTGGTGGTAATAATAATAATAATAATAATAATAATAATAATAATAATAATAATTTATTTATACCCTGCCCATCTGGCTGGGTTTCCCCAGCCATTCTGGGCAGCTTCCAACAGAATGTTAAAATACAATAATCTATTAAACATTAAAAGCTTCCCTAAACAGGGCTGCTTTCAGATGTCTTCTAAAAGTCTGGTAGTTGTTTTTCCTCTTTGACATCTGGTGGGAGGGCGTTCCACAGGGTGGGTGCCACTACTGAGAAGGCCCTCTGCCTGGTTCCCTGTAACTTGGCTTCTTGCAGTGAGGGAACCGTCAGAAGGCCCTCGGCACTGAACCTCAGTGTCCGGGTAGAACAATGAGGGTGGAGACGCTCCTTCAGGTATACTGGACCGAGGCCGTTTAGGGCTTTAAAGGTCAGCACCAACACTTTGAATTGTGCTTGGAAACGTACTAGGAGCCAATGTTGGTCTTTCAAGACTGGTGTTATGTGGTCTCGGCGGCCCCTCCCAGTCACCAGTCTAGCTGCCACATTCTGGATTAGTTGTAGTTTCCTGGTCACCTTCAAAGATAGCCCCACTGCATTGCAGTAATCCAAGCGAGAGATAACAAGAGCATACACCACTCTGGCAAGACAGTCCGCAGGCAGGTAGGGTCTCAGTCTGCGCACCAGATGGAGCTGGTAGACAGCTGCCCTGGATACAGAATTAACCTGTGCCTCCATGGACAGCTGTAAGTCCAAAATGACTCCCAGACTGCTCACCTGGCCCTTCAGGGGCACAGTTACCCCATTCAGGACCAGGTAGTCCTCTACACCTCCCCACCTCCAGTCCCCCAAGAACAGTACTTCTGTCTTGTCAGGATTCAACCTCAATCTGTTAGCTGCCATCCAACCTCCAACCACCTCCTGACACTCACACAGGACCTTCACTGCCTTCACTGGTTCTGATTTAACAAGAGGTAGAGCTGGGTATCATCCGCATAATGATGAACACCCAGCCCAAACCCCCTCGTGATCTCTCCCAGCGGCTGCATGTAGATGTTGAAAAGCGTGGGGGAGAGGACAGAACCCTGAGGCACCCCACAGGTGAGAGCCCAGGGGTCTGAACACTCATCCCCCACCACCACTTTCTGAACACGGCCCAGGAGGAAGGAGTGGAACCACTGTATAACAGTGCCCCTACTCTGGTTTTGTCCACTCCACATGCAATTTTATGAACCAGGGATTGTACACACAGATCTGCCCCCCACTGAAAGCTACAAGACTCCTCCACTTGTCTGGGACATCTGTGGGCAATTTGCCCACCTGGAGAATACTTCTTCTGCCTATCAGGTTGAGCTCTGTTCCAGATTGTCACAATTTCCCACATCCCCGTCAACATGTCCAAACACTTAATGACGATCATTGCTCAGAGCCCACCCAGTTTCCTCTCCTCCCCTTCAAGAGCCAATCAGATTCCAGAGACCTCTGCTTAACCCTGCAAAAAAAAGTGACTCGTCTAACTTACAAAAAGGCTCAACAAGGGGGAGATGAACACTGAGATTTTGCAAGATTGACTGTGGAGAGTGTTGCTTACAAGTCAACTCATTCAGGAGAGGGAAAGGAATATGGCATATTCCCATTATCCTGCTCTGCCCCTATTCAGAGCATCACTGCAACTATGACATCACTCAAAATAGATACTATTATAATCACTATGGTCTGATAGGCTCAATCCGTATGCTGGAATTCAAGAATTTGGCTCTTCAGCTGGAACTCTTAAATGACATATGGACAACGTGAATAACAATTTCCCAGGGGAGTGTTTTCAGTCACTATACAGGGCTTCATTTAAGTTGGTTTGAAGTGAGATATCATATATTAAAAGGTTCCATCGTGATCACACACACACACACACACACACACACACCATAAAATGTAGGATCGCTTCTACGTACAGTGGTACCTTGGGTTACGTACTTAATTCGTTCCGGAGGTCCGTTCTTAACCTGAAACTGTTCTTAACCTGAAGCACCACTTTAGCTAATGAGACCTCCCGCTGCTGCTGCGCCGCCAGAGCACGATTTCGGTTCTTATCCTGAAGCAAAGTTCTTAACCTGAAGTGTATGTAACCTGAGGTACCACTGTACATAGAACTGGCCAGCATGTCAACCAAAATTAGAGACCAGCTAAGGGAGGAATGGGAACCATTTATAAATTATCTAAAGAGGCATAATAACCAAATGAATCTACAAGTAGGAATTGACATATAAGCAGAGTAGTTACAAACCAGGATAATCAACAGAATGATAACAGGTGGTAATTTGTTGTTGAGGATATGCAGCATAAAAGGGAAAAATAGGAGGCCACGGTGGAGTGGGGTGTGAAGCCTAAAGGGAATAGATGGGGAAATTATGTAGAATATGTACCGGTATGTATTGAAACTCTGGAAAACCTTTTTTTTTTAAATGTAGGATTGCTTACCCCATCTCCTGACATCATCGTGACTTGCATTTCCCCAGACTACATCATTTCTTGTTGGAGACGTGATGTAGTCATGTCAAGTCATTGGGTAACTGGCCCGACAGATTAGGACCTGCATGGGGAACCTGTAGGCCCTCCTAGATGTTGTTGGATTGCAACCCCTATCTCCCGCTGCCAGTATGGACAATGGTCAGGGATCATGAGTGTTGCAGTCCAACAGCATAAGAAAAGAGTCACGCGTTGCCCATACCTGTCTTAGGGGAATGTCTACAAAGGCATGCCATTTTCACAGTAGTCTAACACTATCTTAAATTCTCCTCTTGCCTTTCTTCCCACCCAGTCAAACCCTTGAAATAATCCAAAACAATATAGAAAATAATGTTTAGTAGAAAATAAAGCAAGCAGTGTATTTTTGATGGGGTTTTTTGTTTGTTTGTTTTTGTTTTGCAGGGGGAGGGTGGAATATCTCTGCTCTGATTACAAAGCAGAACCCGAAAGCATGCACATGGACACACATGTGTGCCTGTGCCTCAAACACTGCGATATCAAAGGAGAGAGCTAATCCAGTTTCGTTAGAAATGAATCCAGCAAATCCCTCTCCCAGATGCATGATGAATCCCGTTCCCATGGAGCGTAACTTGGCTCTGACTGACTGATGCAAATTAAAGGAGATCAAGGAAACATTCTCATTGCCTATCAAAATTAAACTATCTATTTCCATGGCCTGAGAGTTATGGATATCTCAGAGGCATGCAACTGTTGTCACAGCACATGCTCCGCAGGCGAAGAATGGGAGTGGAGGCCAAAGCTAGCTTCCTCCAGGACTCCAGAAACACATCAAGGGCCAAACATCACAGCCCTTCAGGGGTGTTGTTCTTGAAGGATTTAAGCAAACTTTCCAATACATTTCTTGAGCATGAAAGAAAGCACAAGGCGGGCAAGCTCTGCCAGGGCATGTGGCTTTTGGTCCATAAAAGCATTGATTTAGCAAATGTATAACACTTTGATCTCCTCACCTACCACATACAAGTCTAGGCTGAAGCATGTACAAATGTCTGTAGGAGAAGGGCCAAATATTGTCCACTTTCTACACACACAAAATTAAATATGGTTTTCCCCTGAAAAGATCAGAGCGCAAAAGGCTTGTTGAAAGGCGAAGCTCTTCAATAGGCAGCAAAAAGACAACAGAGATCGTGTCTGTCTCCTACTGGCATCTGTCTGTCTCAAGAGACCATGAAGTGTGCCTCTGGGGGTGAAGGCAAACCACTGCATTAGCATCTCCAAAGTGGCCTCCATGGGGCGCAAGCCTGGGCAGAGTGTATGGAGGTCCTGGGCTGCCCAGACAACAAGATCCGCCTCTCGGCTTCACTGGTGTGGTCCAAAGGAAAGCAGAGAAATATCTTTGGTACCAGCTTGGCTGCAGGAGTTGCCAAAAGGAGGCATACAAGCTGCCATCTCACTGTCTTAGAGACAGTGACAGATCTTGGTGACTCAATTTTCAGTGGTGCCCTGTGTGACACCAAAATTTGGTGACAGTCCCTACTCACTTCTTGCCTTCTATTCAACATCATAGCTGTGGTATCCCTTGCTGCGCCTCCGAGGCTCTGTGCTCAGTGTGGCTGAAAGGGTCATGTTCCCCATAAACCACCCCAGTTAGGAACTCCATTCTGGATTTATGTAGAGTTTACTCTTTAGCCTTTTCTTCTCTTCTCCTGAAGATACCTCGCAATGCAGTGGAGGTTTAGGACCAGAGTTTTCCTTCTCATAGATGAGCTATCTTCCCACATTGATGAAACCCATTTGCCCCTCACTTCCTGGTGTCTATCTAATATTTGTGTGTGTGTGTGTGTGTGTGTGTGTGTGTGTGTGTGATTATCACCAACATAAGTCATAGAGCAGAACAGAAAGAAATAAATTCAGCTAAATCTATGTCTTTCCCAGCCAACATCCAATATATGCCTTGTCCTTTCCTACCCTGTATACCTTCCCAGGTGGTCTGCCATCTTGGCACTGATTTTTTTCCCTAAACCTCTGAGATTTAGAAAGAGTGAACTCTCAAAAAGCTAACCATTTAAAAAAAGGAGAAGCCCGCAATAATACAAACACTCCAAAACAACCAATTATTAAAACAATCAACCCAAGCAATGCAATGCAGAACAATGTTACATGGGTTATTCAATTAATTGAGCAAAGCTTTCTTATTTCCCTGGACACACACCGCAGCCTAAGCCAGTCTGTTGTTGTTTTCCCCCCATTAGCACTGTAAAATGCCAAGTTCCATTTCAAAGGCTGCAATTAAAGTATGGGGCATTTTTTAAACGTTACTGTTTACAATGTGTTTTTGGATTTATTCATGGTGGCTTTACAGAATGTAAATGACCTCTTGATATGTGGCAAGTTATAATTTCAAAATGAAAAGTGGGGAGCCATTGAAAATATCGCAGTCAGGAGGTGGAAGAGTTTGCTGGCATCCCTCCCCTGCACAATCTTTTAAATGGCACGAGGCCATTCCCCATCATTGTATGGGTTTATGCATTTCACTTGGGAAACAGAAACATGGACTAGATGGGCCATTGGCCTGATAAACCGTGTAGTACTGGTATTGGTCTGACTTGGCATCAGACAGCTTCTGTGTTCTACCTCCCAGCCCCAATCAGCTGAGAGCCAGTGTGGTGTAGTGGTTAAGAGCAGTAGGCTCGTAATCTGGTGAACTGGGTTCGCGTCTCCGCTCCTCCACATGCAGCTGCTGGGTGACCTTGGACTAGTCACACTTCTTTGAAGTCTCTCACCCCCACTCACCTCACAGAGTGTTTGTTGTGGGGGAGAAAGGGAAAGGAGAATGTTAGCCTCTTTGAGACTCCTTAGGGTAGTGATAAAGTGGGATATCAAATCCAAACTCTTCTTCTTCTGCACAGCCGTGGCTGCCGAAAGGCCACGTGATCTCATGGTTCCCAGGTATCCCCGGGGTGTGCTGGGACTTAGGCTGGTTGCGCTTGCATTGGTGGTAGGCTGTGTCAGCCCAGCAGGGCCCGCTGGATGGGACACAGGAGTGTGCTGCATGGCAGAAAGCACAGATGCAAGAGTGGGGAAATTAAGCAAACAAAGGCAACAATGGATAAGCTTGTGCAGAATTAGGGAGTGAACAAAGGAGTTTGAGGAGGAAACAAGGCATGGAGAGGCTTTTTTGGATCAAGGCCAAGGTCAGCAAGTTCCACTTACATAGGAGAAACAAGCACCAATGTCTTCAGAGCCAAGGTCATCACTAGCTTTATCTTTAGGGTATTATATGGACAAATTCAATACTGATGAGAGTCAAGGATAAAATAATTGCTAGAACTAATCCACAGTGCGGCAGCTAGTCTGGTGACTGAGAGTGGCCAACAGGACCATATAACACTGGTCCTGAAGGATCTGCTTTGGCTCCCAGTACATTTCCAAGCACAATTCACAGAGTTGGTGCTGACCTCCCTAAACAGCCTTGGCCTGACATAGGTGTCAGCTCCCTGGGGCCCCAAGTGCCTGAGCACCCAGAAAATTCCCCATAAAGAGGCCAGGCACCCACATATTTTGGCACCAAGGCCATGCATGCTGCATGGCACCCACAGCGCTGGGCACCCACAGTCACAGGGTCAAGCTGGCACTCCTGCCAGCTGGCACTCCTGAAGGAATGTCTCCACCCCCATCGTTCAGCCCAGACACTGAGGTCCAGTGTGGTTACAGGGCCTTCTCAGCAGTGGCACACACCCTGTGGAATGCCCTCCCGTCAGGTGTCAAGGAGATAAATAACTATCCAACTTTTAGAAGACAACTCTTAGAAGACATCTGAAGGCAGCACTGTATGGGGAAGATTTTAATGTTTTCTGATCCTTTTATATTTGTTGGAAGCCTTCCAGAGTGGCTGCAGCAACCCAGTCAGATGGGCAGGGTACAAATGTTGTTGTTGTTGTTGTTGTTGTTGTTGTTGTTGTTGTTGTTGTTGCAAGATTGACCTGTGCTTTTTAAGCGATGCTTATAAAAAGTCATATATTTACATACTTTCCATTTCCTAATCATTATTGTCACAAAAAATACTAAAGCTGCCTGAAACTTCAAGGCGTATTTACTCAGACGTAAGCCCTATTTAACTCAGTGGAACTTACTCCAGAGTAAGCATGCCAAGGATTTCTTCCTTTAGCAGAATACGCTGCCTTTCCTTCAAGGAACTCAAGGTGGCATACATGGTCCCTCCCCCTCCTGATTTATCCTCACAACAACAAACAAACAATGAGTATCCCTTGATCATCTAGTGAACTTCATGGTTTTACATTCCTCAAGAAGTGCACTGGCATTTTTTACAAACAGAGAGTCCTGTGCAGACAGAGCCTAATAGGAAAACTAAATATGTTTGCTTAGTTATGCTGAATGAATCATAAACTAAAAACCAAGATGATATCTAACTGAAAACAACTGTCTTGAATCAAGTCTAAAGCTGAACCGAATGACTTGTGAGTTAACAATTCTATGACTGAGTCCTGGTATCTATGCAGCAATAATAGGAGTGATTTTGAGCATATGCAAAGTGTCTTGCCATCAAGCAGCTTCTACCTGCTTCTGCTGGGTAGACACCATTTATTTCTAGTTGTGCTTGAGCCCCAACATCTCTCATCTTAGAAATGAAACACTGGTTTTGAATGAGTAAATAAAACAAACATTCCTTTCTAGCTTTGTGGGCTGTAACCGTTTTGCAAATACTCCCAAGGCAGTACAACGTATGCTTCATTCATAAATCATTAACAGAGTTCTCATTTTCCAGGTTCGCTTGCGTCTATGCAGTTTCATCACCCAGACTCTTGCAAAATGCAATCCGGATGAAAGGTCTCTGTGCCCTCTTACTAGCCTATTAAACAACTTTCGCTTCTCTTATGCAACTATTCGAGCCTACTCCAAGGCTTCCTTTCGTGTGTAACAATTAACAAAGAGCTAAGTGTGAAGAGCACAATGGCACGAAGGGCACAATAGCAGAGAATTGTTTCCCTGCGTGGAGAATCTGCTCATTCATAATGAGCCTCCACCCTTCAGATGCTGATCTCTGATTGTGCGGATTGTTGTCATAATTTAGTCACTTGACCTCAGCATGGTGCAATGTTTTGGAGTGCAAGAAAGTGCTTGGTAAACTGCTTAAGCCTTACATACGTCCCACACACAGGTGCTAAAAAGTGGTTGTGTAAACTTGTTGATATGCCAAGAACTTAAGAAGCTGCCACTACCAGGTCAGACTTTTTCTGTTCATCTTGCTTTGTACTGTCTCCTCTGCCAAGCTGCAGCTCTCCAGGACGTCAGATCAGGAGCGGGATTTGCATCCAAAGGCAAATCTACCTTTCCAACACAACTGAAACACAGCCGCCCTTCAAAATTTGCACTTCTCCGAATTTTGCAGTGCAGTTCTCCAGCCAAGTAATGTGTTCCAAAACTCATATGCTGGAGTAAAGTGTGCTTTAAAATGCATATAATACTGAAAACAAAAATGCATTATATTAGAGGAAATTGCTTTGCTAAAAAAAAAGGCTTATATATTAAGCAAAATCGCATATAAACGTGTGTATTTGGAGAAAATCTCACTGAAATGCTAATGAAGGAGGGGGTTCACGAACAGATATGGAAATGTGAACAACTGAATTTAAGAATAGAAAAATGAGAGAGTGAGAGAAATCAGAATTAACAGATTCAGCCATACCTGCTCTCAGACTTATGTTTAACTGGATATGGCAGATGGTGAACCTTCTGCAGGCAAAAGATGAACTCTAACATATCTATGGCCCCTCTCTGAAAACAGGGGCTACTAAATAAAAGTGTTTGTGCCCCTATTATTGAACTATTTGCTCATGTTTACACTGGTAGCCCCAATCATAAAGACAAATCAACCAGGTCTCAGAGTCCATCAATACACAACAGCAATCTGTTTCTGTGGGCTGATTCACATGTACTTCCAGTATGATGTGTTTTTTGTTTTTGTTTTTTCAAAGAGAGAGAGAGAATCCTCTGAGAGTTTTACTGCAAACAGTAAACAGAAATATATACCTGGTACCTAGTGTAGTTCATTTAGTAATTTTCCAGAATGAGTCACCTGATATAAGGAGTGGCAAGGGGGGGGAGGCACAGGAAATGTTCTGCATTTCTGGGAAGCAGGCAAATGAAGGGACTTACTGGGAGTCCAATTTGCATCACTTCAAAATAAATACAGCTATTTCCTTTTACTGTTAATTTAACTGGAAGATCTGACCAAGAAAATCCCTATCTTCCATTCGCCCAAATGGACCGTTTTCCACTGCCAATCCAAATCACCCAATGAATTATATGGTTTTCCCAGGAGAAACCAATTGCTGGGAGCTCTTCTCCAAAGAATACTCTAGCTGGTCCTTGTCAGGGCATGAAGGACAGATCCCATGGGAGTTGCACAACTTTGCTGCAAGTAAAGAATGTTGTGGCTGTGAGATTTCTCACCGAAGTCAAAAAAGAAATTGAGGAGAATATTTCAGAGGTATCTCTGTCCAGACATGACTTATATTCAAACCTGTCTGCTCCCAAAGTCCTGCCATTTCATGAATCGACATGTGTCTGTGATTCAGAAAAAAATGAAGGCTGTGCAATCCATCTCATGGAATTCCAGGACCATGAATCAGAGAGAGGTGATTTTATCATCAGATTTTTATTATCACAGGTAAAATGGAAAGGGGGGGAAACCTATCAGAATGGTTTTCGACAATTTTAGACACAAAGGACATGGGAAGAGTTTCAAAATGCCATTTGAACCAATGCCGTGCCATGAAGCAGGATTGATTTTTGTGCATTAAAAAAAAAAAAACCATCAAAGACTCAACCGTTCACTGTTAGATGTCCAGGTGGGTAAATAAAAAGTTCAAATACTTCTCTGAACCCTGAGAGCCAACATCCTGGGCCTCACTGTTTCATGATGTGCTCTTATCAAAGCAGGTGCCCTGCACATCCCACAGTTGATTGGTGGCTCTCTTGAGGGGTGAGGTTCTGTCAATCCCCAGAGAAAAATAATGTTCATCCTGGGAGGAAATAAGTTTATAGCTGCAGCAATTTTGTTAAAAAGTTGAATTCCTTATTACATTTTAGTGGATCTTATATATCTAATCAAGTCAAGATTGGTCTTGCTGATAAAAGACAGCTACTAAGCAGTAAAGGTAAAGGGACCCCTGACTGTTAGGTCCGGTCACGGACGACTCTGGGGTTGTAGCGCTCATCTCGCTCTATAGGCCGAGGGAGCCGGCGTTTGTCTGCAGACAGCTTCCAGGTCATGTGGCCAGCATGACTAAGCTGCTACTGGTGAACCAGAGCAGCACACAGAAATGCCATTTACCTTCCCACCGGAGCGGTACCTATTTATCTACTTGCACTTTGAAGCACTTTCAAACTGCTAGGTTGGCAGGAGCTGGGACCAAGCAACGGGAGCTCACCATGTCGCGGGGATTTGAACCACCAACCTTCTGATCGGCAAGCCCTAGGCTCTGTGGTTTAGACCACAGCGCCACCCGTGTCCCTCACTAAGCAGTACCATACTGCTTTAATAGCCATGGCTTCTCCCCAAAGAATTCTGGAAAATGTAGTTTGTTTAGGGTGTTGAGAGTTGTTATAGGATCTCTCACTTAGCTACAATTCCCAGCACCCTTCACAAACTAGTTAGCAAGATATATTTTGGTGGGGGGGGGTGACCCATGGCTATCAAACAGGTATATGAGTGCCTGAAGTTCTCATTGGAATACTCAACTAATATAGGCCAAAACCCACAGGTGAAAGAATATGTAAGTTGAATGAAACCAAATGGCCTAAAAATGCTTACTGCTCTGCTGAATTGCCGCTGAAGTGTGGCATCAGACGTGAGCTCCTCATCCTAACCAAGCAATGTCTGAAACTGTGCTGAAAGCAAAACCAATAAAACTAGGTCAGTACAATATTTGGATTTCCTAGGAATGCATTCCTTCAAAAAGCGGTAAAACAATAAATCCAGACGCCTCTGTGCTAAAGTCTGGCATTGGCAATGCGAACTATGAGCTGGTCTGTTTTAGGTTGTTGCTGTTATCCATATGTGTTCTTCCTTCCATGGCTAACAAGTGCTTCAAGTGGGTGGTTATAATAAGAGAATAGGCATAGTCAGAGAATAGTCAGAGGTGGTTTTAGGGGAGCATGACCAGTTTGGCCAAAGTGCAGGGATGGAGTGTGACAGGTTAGGGCACAGAATTTTAGTGTTGCACAGGGCGCCGCTAAAATTTGAAAGCCCAATGTCCACAAGTGTCCAAGTATAAGTCTGATAAGTTTCCCAGGGGAGTCAAGGATGGAGAAAGACCACATCTCTGCTCACAGTTTTCTCCATCCTCTGTCCAGTCTCCTCCAGCTGCTTCCAGTTTAAAGGACATACAGTGGTACCTCTAGTTACGAACTTAATTCATTCCAGAGGTCCGGTCTTAACCTGAAACTGTTCTTAACTAGAGGCGTGCTTTCGCTAATGGGGCCTCTTGCTGCCGCTGCACCACTGGCACACGATTTCCGTTCTCATCCTGTGGCAAAGTTCTCAACCCGAGGTAACTCTTCCAGGTTAGCGGAGTTTGTAACCTGAAGCGTTTGTAACCTGAGGTGTTTGTAATTCGAGGTACCACTGTAATAGACAGGCAGGTCCATTTCAAAAAGTGTAGCCCGTGTGGACTGTCATAAATGAGTTTTCCAGCACTGCTACAATGGCCCCAGCACACCTACAGGCACATTTCCTCCTATATAACGCAAAGCACTAACAGCCCTATCTGTGTTTTAGTACACACCCTGATGTGTAATCAGCCTAGTTGTTCTCTCACACAAGTAGAAGAAAAATACAGCCAAGCTGAGTTACTGTGTTTGCTCACATTATTCAGTGACACGAATGAGCTCAGTTGGAGAAAGGACCATTCTGCCGGGCATTGTTCTTGCTGTAGTGATGGCTGCCATTTTATTGCCCTACAAAAACAAATAGCCCCTCAGCAAAATTTATGTACGCCCTGGACTTTAAAAGTGGAGAAGTGTGGGAGGTACACTTCTCCACTTTTAAAGTCTGCAAGGTTCTGACTACTTTCAGAAGTATGCAAGGAAGCTCATACAGTATCCAGTCTTGCAACCCTGTGCAAAGGTATCCACTCTGTGGGGACCAGGAGAGAGCAAACCTAGGCCTAAGTTTGTGTGGCTCTTCCTCTACTTGCATGCAGCTGGCAAGGAGAGGTAAATGGAGGTGCTGGAAAGAGAGTATAAAGGAGGTGGCATCACTCATTTAGACTCCAGCCCTGTCCTCTGCCAATATTCAGCCCCTGACGTACTACCCCTGAAACATCCCTGAGCAGAAAATAAATAGGTAGCCCTGCCCTGTTGCAGATCCTACCCACCTCTCAATCTTCCTCATCTCCCTAGCCCCTCTCCAATAGGATCTGCTCGCAAAATGATTCAGGAATTGTTTTCAAGCTATTGTCAACTAGCTCGTGATGGCAAATGTTTTCTGTACAAAGGGAAGAAGTGTGGACATCTGATGCATGCATGTTGAAAGTCCATTCACTCCTGTCACATCATAATGACCTAGCTCTTTATAAAAGAGAATAAACCTATGAGGGATTAATGCGTTGCATATCAGAAATGTCTGGCTACATTCCTCTTCCACAGGCATGCACTTGGCGCCTAGGGTATTAACTTTCAGACTTTGTTTCTTTTTACTGAACATTCAATCACAGCTATGCGAACAAATTGGATGCTCTAAGAAAACAAGCCCTACTTCCCCTCTCTCTCTTCCTCTCTCTCTCTCTCTCTTGGTTAAGCAAGGTGTAAATGTGGCTTCTCAGATGAGGTTCGAAATTCTAAATAAAAGATGTTTGTTTACATTCCTTCCAGACCAACATGCTGTCCTTCTTCTAATGTTTCCCTTTACTATTGGAAGATCTCTATAGTGTTGCTGCCATAAGAATAGGCATCATTTCAAAAGCTCCTCTCTTCAGAAACAAAAAAAGGGAAAGCTGTAAACAGTTTCACTGTCAGAACAGTGGGAAGTGACAATCTCAAGTCCTTTGTAAGAAATGGACTTCCATTTCCCACTTAGATGCTATGGTACATAAGTTAAATAATGGGAAAACAAAATAAAATAAAAAAATTCTTTCCAGTAGCACCTTAGAGACCAACTAAGTTTGTTCTTGGTATGAGCTTTCGTGTGCATGCACACTTCTTCAGATACACTGAGACGGAAGTCACCAGACCCTTATATAGAGTGAGGGAGTGGGGAGGGGTATTACTCAGAAGGGTGGTGGGAATGGGTGATCAGCTGATAGGTGTGGAAAACCTGTTGACGACTCTTAACGGCTGCAATTAGTCCTGCAGGGAAGCCAAGGGGTGAATTAAATAATGGGGTTATATGGGCATTAATTGTGACAACAAAACCCAGATGTCAAATACTCAGTCGCTAGATTCCCTCCCACTTTTAACTGCTTGTCTTTTGTTTCTTTCTGTTTTAAGTGCATGTGAGTTATAATCACTTTTACCTATCAGCTTTTATCCCTTTCTTCTTTAAGTCTTTTGTGCTTGGGGTTTTTTTTTGGCATGTTTTTATCTTATGCTGGTCTGCAACCACAATAAAGTTTGCTGATTAATTATATTCCATGAGATGCTTCTCATTCACACAATAGCCATAAGCCCAAGGTCTACATACACACATCGCAAGGAACAGTAAAAGTAAATGCACTTTTGAGCAGGTCTTCTGACCAACTTTTCACAATCACAACTGGCATGGGAGCAATGCTTCGTGATGCCAAGTCAAAATAATTTGCATTCACAGTAGTATTTCATCTTGGGACATGTCTGCATACTTGTTAAATGGCCTCAGTCTGCTTTAAGGAAAACTGGTTTCACAGCATGGATATAGCTTTTTGTTGACCTTTCACTTATCTCATCCTGCCTTAGAAAAGTAAACATGGGTTGTGCCTTTGGAAATTGACCCATTTGTCCATTCTGTCCTTTCACTTGCATGGATCAGAGACTCCCTGTTTGTCATTCACCTCCTTGTGCCTCCCCATCACTTTGAGTAAAGACTTCCCCTCCTCCAAATGTTCAGAGGTTGTGTCCACTGCTTTCTCTGTTGCATCATAACCATTCTAGCAACTTGCTCCATAATTCCTAATGGTGAAATGAACAAAATGAGCAAAACTTTGGAGAGGTATTTGTGTGTGTGTGTGTGTGTGTGTGTGTGTGTGTGTGTGTGTTGTACTGACTGTGGGCAGTAGTAAAATAATTAAAAAGCTAGGTGAGAAATGGATACCATCAACTATGTCTACACAGCATGTGAAGCTACTTACACACACAAAAAGAATCCACATCACAAAGAACTGTAAAAGTACTTTTGACTAGCTTTTCATAATAAACTTCTGACCAACTCTTTACAATCATTCACTTCAACCAGCTTAACACTGGAGTCTCTAAGCAGTGCACAGTCAGATTTAAAAGAAAACCAACCATAAAATAAGGAGTCTTCCTAAAATGCTTGCTAAAATAAAAAGGTATTCCTTCCCTAGGTGCTGGAAATTCAGTTAGGAGGGGGCCTCAGCTGGGAGGATGTAGATTGCTGCTGTTCAGAGTTCTAGCCAGCCATGCCCTTTCCCAGGATATTCCATTCCACTGCCCCCTGGTTTTTGATCCCCTGCCTTATCAGTCTACATTCTATGCCCATCAATCAAGGTCAGTTCTCATACAGCTGTTTTAGTGTGTATTTTTTACTTTCTTTTTTTAAAGTGTACATCTGTAAATGTTGGGGATTCCCCAAGCCCACTGTGCTTGGGTGGTACAATTATGGCTACGTAAGAATCTGCACTTGGATAATGGGTTTGTTATTAGTACATAACAGAGACGGGAAACCTGTGGCCATCCAAATGTTGCTGGACAGCTCCCATCACTGCTAATCATTGGCCGTGCTCAGGGTCAGATTTAGGTTTGACGAGGCCCCAAGCTACTGAAGGTAATGTGCCCCTTTATATGTCCAGCTGTCCTTTGTCAAAAACAAATTGTCACTTTTTGTGTTGAATATATGCTATATGGTAATTTATGGACCTAACAGGTATCTAAAGCCATTTGCACATGCAGAATGTAGGCACCCTATATATAGAAATGAGAAAACCAGTGATATTTTAGGGAGCAGGCTAGCAGGTGGGGCCCATTACTTACATCATAGGAGCCTACACAACACAAAACACTGTTGCTGTTATGTAGGTTTTATTTTATTTGTTTTTTATCTTATATTTTGGAAATGTACATCCAGGTTTTTTTCCTTTAAATTTTTTTGGGGCCCCCAAGAGAGTGAGGCCCTAAGCTATAGCTTGTTTAGCTTATATGTAAATCAGGCACTGGCCGTGCTGACTGGGGCTGAAGGAGACTGCAGTCCAGGAAAGCCACAGATTCTCAACTCCTGGGACACAGGATATAACCCTAGCTTCTCTTCCAACAATACACTGTTGCAATGTTCACTAAGCTAAATACAGTGGTACCTCGGGTTACAAACACTTCGGGTTACAGACTCCACTAACCTGGAAGTAGTACCTCGGGTGAAGAACTTTGCCACAGGATGAGAACAGAAATCGCGCGGCGGCAGCACAAGGCCCCATTAGCTAAAGTGGTAGTTCAGATTAAGAATTGTTTCTAGTTAATAACGGACATCCAGAACGAATTAAGTTTGTATCCAGATGTACCACTCTACTGTATTCACCTACTGCATACTAAAAAATACCAATCCTTTCCCATTCATTTTGTTACAATGTTATCATGTAAAACTGCAACTAAAATGGTGTTTCATCATACCAATGGGGTCCGTTAGGGATAGATTGTAAAAGTGCTGTGAAGAGCAGAATGTTGCAAATCTTGGTTTGTGAGTAAGCCTTACAGGTATTGGCCACTGTCCCAGAAACAGGCATGCTTAAATCCCATGGAAATCAACAGAAGTCATGTGCAGGTAGCTACATATCACATTGTAGCCTTATGCTCTCATTCCTTCATCCATTCATGCATCTTTAACTAGCCTGACTTAATGAGACTAGGCATGTGTAACTCTGCCTTGTGGTGTGATCTTGAGCTGTTTTTTTGTTTTGTGGTTTTGCTTTGGTTTTTTGTACATATCTCCAGATTACACTCCAGAGAGACTTTGATCTTCAAAAAATTGTACAATGGCAAAGACTCTGCCAAATTGTGTTTGTGGGGAATTTAGGGTCAGGGTTGGATGAGATTAACAATACTGCACAGAGTACCCAGTTCTTAACTATGTTAGGGAGCCCACATTGACAGTTTGCAAAATAAAATCCTAAACAGGTTTGCTTTTTTTTTCAAATATATTTACCATGAGACATAATGCCATCAAATGAGAAATCGCTTAGACATAAAAACACATCCCTACAATATGCAAAAATCTTACAATCAAATACATATGCTTGTTTATTTACTTTCATTTGTTTTATAAGAGTTGTTCAACACCTTTCCAAAAACATACTTTTCCCTAAGGAAGGATTGTAAAGTTGATGCAATATTGTATTTTTGTGTCTGGTAAGGTGTAGCTTGGTCCGTCTTTGACGTACTAGAAAAAACAAACCTGTGTTTTATAGTAAAGGGGGGCATTACATAATTGAATTCTTATATTACTACACTTCCTTTGTTTTCACTGTTATTAGGACTTTTTGTACTCAAAGCATTACTGTACACATACTTCACTTATGAATCATTTCCTGCATTTTTTAAAAAAAAAAAATTAAGTGCCCTGGCGTTTACAACACCATGTGCTCTGCTTTTCACAACACACTTCTCTTCCTTTTTTGAAATACATATTTCTTTAACTTAAGCTCTTACCAGTCTCGGCTGCTTCCTCTTGAAAAGGGGTGTGTTTTGAGATTTTGTATAAAATCCCCCCCCCAGCTGAGCACTGGTGTGCACTGAGCCGTTCCATTTTATTTAGTTTCCTGTATGTTTGCCTACTACAGGGTGCACACTACAAGAAAAATAACAAAGCTTCTGCTGGGTTAAAAGGCTATAGCCTTATTGCAATGATTCGCTAAGAGCCTTGGGGAACAAAACGCTGTCAAAATTGCCTGCTGGGTCCAGGTGACCTGATAGCAGACCAATGTGGTTGCTGAGGGGGGAATATAAACACAACGATTCTCATGCCAACTGAGCGATTGGATTCAGAGGTTTTTGTAGCAATTTGGAGCCAGCTGGTACCATGATGAAAAATATTTGATTTTTTTCTTATGCTATTCCTTGTGGCATTGGTGAAGAAAGCTGGAAACTGCTGTAAGCTAACAACTAATGTTTTATTTAGTTTTAACATAGGCCACATTCACACCATGTAAATGTACCATCGGTCAGGGATTTTTCAGCTGTGATTCTTGTGTTGCAGGAAGTTAGGCTAGATGGTCCTTGGTGTCCTTCCAACTCCACAAGGTTATGTTTCTGTGATCACATTCACACCTATACAGTGGTGCCTCGGGTTACATACGCTTCAGGTTACAAACTCCACTAACCCAGAAATAACGCTTCAGGTTAAGGACTTTGCTTTAGGATGAGAACAGAAATTGTGCTCTGGTGGCGCAGCGGCAGTGGGAGGTCCCATTAGCTAAAGTGGTGCTTCAGGTTAAGAACAGTTTCTGGTTAGAGGTCTACCTGCAAAGCAGGTATGACTTTACAATTAGAGTGCAGTTCACGGTGGAATTTGTCATCTATTAAACTCTATGGTTATATGCACATGATTTATATATTCATCTCAGTAAACGGATAGCTAGTTAACTGAACTTGACCACTTCCTTTTCTTACACAGGACTGCAAAGTCCCCTACACAAGAAGTGCCTTATTTTAGAAAATTAAATATAGTTTGTGGGTGATATCGAATGTCACACCATATGGCCTAGTTAGATACCACCCATAGATTTTGTTTCTACATTATAAAGAACCAAAACCCAATTTCCTCCTCCTTCCCTCACAAGTTTATATTTATACTATTAAATGATGTCATAAAATACCAAGCGGGTTTGCTCTTTGGTTATCTGCTTACTTAAAATACTTTCTTCTGGAATACGATTTCCTTACTCTGATGAGCCAATCCAATGAAATTCAGCCCAAGCCAAAATTGGGCATTAAAGATAAGTGCTTAAGGTATGATCAAAACAAAATAAAAAATAAAAAAAAAAATCCTTCCAGTAGCACCTTAGAGACCAACTAAGTTTGTTCTTGGTATGAGTTTTCGTGTGCATGCACACTTCTTCAGATACACTGAAACAGAAGTTGCCAGACCCTTATATATAGTGAGAGAGTGGGGAGGGGTATTACTCAGAAGGGTGGTGGGAATGGTGATTGGCTGATAGGTGTGGAAAACCTGTTGATGACTGTTAACCACTGCAATTAGTCTTAAAGGAAAAAGCAAGGGGTGAGATGGCTAAGATACCTTTGTCATGTATATGAGATAAGAATCCAATGTCTTTGTTCAGACCAGGTCTCTCCATGGTTTTAAGTTTGGTAATGAGTTGCAATTCAGCAACTTCTCTTTCCAGTCTATTTCTGAAATTCCTTTGCATTAATACAGCTACTTTGAGATCTTGTATAGAATGTCCTGGGAGATTGAAGTGTTCTCCTACTGGTTTCTCTGTCCTGTGACTCCTGATATCAGATTTATGTCCATTTTATTTTTTATTTTCTTTTGACTATGGCAGACCAACACGGCTACCTACCTGTAACTGCTTAAGGTATGAACACTCATTTTCTGCAAAACTGAATGCAATGAAATCTCCCACTCTGCATGTAATCTGCTAAATGTGATTTAAATTGTTCAGTTGTACCATTTGAATATTTGTTTTTTTAAAGATAATGTGTGTGTATGCACTCAATGTGTATGAACATGTATAATGCCTGTGGTGATATCTACTGACTTATACTGAGACTGAGCCACAGACTGATTCTAGTAAATATCCCTTTTGGAATCCAACAATCTACCAAAATTTTGTAGAACATTTTACTCCAGCTATCAAATGGGACAGATTACTGTGCAAAATTCCCTTGGCTAAATCCACCCATTTCTAGTCTATATTAAGCAGTGGATCAGCCATGGAAAAACAGAGTGTAGATTTATGGGGTAAGAAGTATGTTCTATGGAACATGATGTTCTGGAATAAGGACATATATAGCATGTAATCAAACAAACCTGCCTGCTCTAACTATCCCCAAATTCCCACAAGACAAAAGCATGTAGGAAATGACTGGCCAATTGTGCAACAGAGTCAGCAAATATCTCACTGATTGTATTTTACAGTACTATGTTCTGTGGGCCCACCACAACCCACAGCAATGTTTGAGTGATTCGTGATGGGTGGTGGGTTAAGATCCCCTGGACTATGAGAGACAGTGTAGACTGGTTACATGCCTGGACAAACCATGTAACCTGAAACCACCTCATGGTCTAGCCTGCACAGAAAGGTGCTCTGCATGTAAGAAAACAAAAAAACAACAAACAGTCACGGGATATAAAGACCAAAAAAGTATAAAGAACTCAGCCGTGACAATACCTGAATCTCCATCTCGTTTCAGGGATTGTCACGGCTGAGTTCTTTATACTTTTTTGGTCTGCATGTAAGAAAAGCATGAACATAGGAAGCAGTCCTAAGATACCCAGAGTGTAAACACATAAATAACAGTTGTGCAAATACAGTGGTACTCTGGGTTACGTATGCGATCCGTTCCGGGTCGCAGTACATAACGCGGGCGTGCATATCACTAACGCACAAAAAAACACAAAAAAGGAAGAAGCACAAATTTGTGCGCTTCTGTGCATGCGCAAAGTGCGCAGGATGCTTCTGCACATCCGGGGGTCGCACGCAGGTTGTGAGCGTTCACAACTCAAACGTTCACAACTCAAACGTCTTCCGGGTTGTGAGCGTTCACAACTTAAACGTCTGCAACACGGAGTGTGCAAAACCTGGGGGTACCACTGTAGATATATATTTTTCTGTTACATAATCTCTTTTTAACCTCATGTGCAGGTCATGACTTATCACCCCTGCATACTACTGATAGTGAGTAGAAGTAGCATAGAGCTCAGTATCCCTGATAAACAGCTGTCCCCTAACAGCCTCCATGGTCTTTCTGGATAGAATCTCCACAAAAGGTGGTGTTCAAACACTGCACAAACTCTACGTAGTCCAACGCTCTTCATACATTGGATATGCTTTCTGTACCAGCACAACAAAGCATTAATATTTCCACTGTTGTTATTTCTGCAGAGTATATCAGCATTAACATTCAAATGTTTCTGTTAAAAAAAAAAATTATGTTAGTCCATTCCTCTTCAACTATTCCTCTGCTCTTTCCTCTAACACAGCGTGTCCAACAGGTAGATCCTGATCTACCGGTAGATCACTGGACGTCTGTGGTAGATCACCGATAGATCAGGTGGCTCCCTCCAAAGAAGCTAAAAAATTGGCTCCCCCCCAAAAAAGCTCAACATCTTTGCCCTGCACCCTAAAATGACCTGAACCACCAAAAACAGGACTTTCCTTCCTAAAAAAAAAGCTCAACGTCGCTTTTCTCTTCCTTAAAGAAGCTCAACAACTTTTACGTGAACCCCCCAAAAGGGGGTAGATCACTGCCAGTTTTTAACTCTGTGAGTAGATCAAAGTCTCTTGGAAGTTGGCCACCCCTGCTCTAACATAACCCATAGTGCATTTGATTTTTTTTAAATTGCTATCTCAAACCCTTGAAAACTAATTACAGGTGGGTAGCCGTGTTGGTCTGCCATAGTAGTATCTGAAGAAGTGTGCATGCACACGAAAGCTCATACCAAGAACAAACACAGTTGGTCTCTAAGGTGCTACTGGAAAGAATTTCCTTGAAAACTAAAAATAGAAAAAAACCATCCCTACACTAAAGAGGTTTAATAGGTGGGGGATGGATGTATATAAAAGGAAAATCCTTCATTTAATAACAAGGTGAATCACAAGCACTTTATAAAGTTATAATGTTATTTTGTTTATGTATTTGATATACTTGATCAGAAAATCTACCTGCTGCCTGGATAGCTCTGTCAGCAGAGCATGACACTCTTATTGAGATTCTTAATCTCAGGGTTGTGGGTTCAAGCCCCTGTTGGGCAAAAAATCCCTGCATTGCAGAGTTACACTGATGACCCTTTTGGTCCCTTCCAAACTCTACAACTCTATCTACCCACTGCTGTGGAATATTCACTCTTTCTCCTATTAAGGAGTATTATCTATGAAAACAATCCTTACTGAGGATCTTCTGTTCAACAAGAAGGAAATGGGGGGGGGGGTTGTGTTCCTTATATTGCCCTGTAAATGCTCAGTATAAATTACATGCTGGCATCATAAACCAGAAATTTATCAGGCAGGTATATAAGAGCAGGCAATTTTGCTAGGGTTGCAACAACTAATCTGAATAGCATGTGAGGGGAGAAGAGAGCTAAACTACACATTACAGTATTTAAATGTACAGAATAATTGCAAAACTATTTCTTTTTTATGCATACATGAATGACTGTGACTATTCAAAAGGTGTTATATCATTAACCATAGCCTTGTGTCTTCATATTCTTTTGCAGTTCATTTTGGTTTATCTTACTTATAATGCACAACCAAAGATTGATGTCATGTTTTCTGTTTTCCAAACAAGGAATGTCAGCTTGCTTCTCTCATGTTCAGTGCAGCTGATATATATATATATATATTTTTTTTTTGCTGGAATAATATGTGGGTGGAGCCCAACTTAACAAGGACAAAGCATGGACACAGCAACTGTAGAAATAGTTAGACTTACAGTAGATAAACAGGAAAAGAGGCAAGTCAACCCTTTATTATATCCATGCTCCCGTTGTAAAACAAAGTTAGGTCTTGTATAGCCAAAATAAATAATTAACTAAAAAAAAATCAGAAGGCGGCTTCCAGCTTCATCACAGTGACATAGCTAAATCTCTAACTGGCACTGAAGTCAAGGTGACTGTTTTAAGTATGCTGGGGGAGAAGAGGTCAGAGAATATGAATTCGGTGAAATGCAGCTTGCAATGCAATAAAATACAAATACCTAAGAAATAAAAGGAGCAATAAGAATAAGAATTAAAAATCATACTGTGACTAGCACAGCATGTTATATTTGCTACAACTGGCAGAAAATCATTAAGTTGTTTTTCCATCAGCAGTTACAGGTGGGTAGCCGTGTTGGTCTGCCATAGTCGAAACAAAATAGAAAATTTCTTTCCAGTAGCACCTTAGAGACCAACTGAGTTTGTTTTGGTATGAGCTTTCGTGTGCATGCACACTTCTTCAGATACACTTTATTCTTCAGATAGAAAGAATTTTCTATTTTGTTTCCATTTAGCAATTTTCAAGTGGTCTGGGGCGAGAGTGAGTTTGGGAAGCACTGCTTTATACAGTATTTTACTATTGCAGCAGGTTAAAATATGTAACATGTCTGCTCCAGTAAACCCCACTGAGTTGAACTGGGCTTACTCCCAAACCGGACTGCAGTGGAAACACAACACACACACCCCCCAAAAAACCAGAAACATATTTACTAAGAACATTACTTCTCCATAAACATTGGGTAATATGAAACTAAATTTTACACAGACCAGACCCACTGAAATAAATGAACCTGACTAAGTTAGGTCCATGAAATACAGTTAAAAGCTAAAAGGTAAAGGACACCTGGACGTTTAAGTCCAGTCAAAGGCAACTATGGGATTGCAGCACTCATCTCGCTTTCAGGCCAAGGGAGCCGGCATTTGCCCACAGACAGCTTTCTGGTTCATGTGGCCAGCATGACTGAACCACTTCTGGCGCAACGGAATACTGTGATGGAAATGCCATTTACCTTCCCGCCGCAGTGATACTATTTATCTACTTGCACTGGCATGCTTTTGAACTGCTAATTTGGCAGGAGCTGGGACAGAGCAACAGGAGCTCACCCATCACGGGGATTCAAACCACCGACCTTCTGACCGGCAAGCCCAAGAGGCTCAGTGGTTTAGACCACAGCGCCACCCACATCCCCATGAAATACAGTATGTCCCACTATGAGTAGAATTTAGTTGACTACCAACCACCCAAGGCCCGTGAAAGGTTCTCTGTTTCATCCAATTCACAGGCAAGGACTTAGCTCCCACACTGCCCAAATGGCACTACTCGGCTCACTCAGTTCCATTTACAGTTCAGTTGAATTGAAACTTATACTTGAATTGTTGCATGCGCTTGCAAGTTTGTGGGAAGCAAAATAAGGGCATGTTTAAAACAGCAGCCGCAGGCATTTGGTTAATGGAGAAAGGAGCATAACGAATTATTTTCTCAAGGCAGAACTGAGCATTCGAAAGTGAAATGGATTTAAGTAAAGAACTTCATGTGAAATGAGAAAAGCCCTGCTGGATCCATCCAATAGTCCGGCTAGTCCAACATCCTGTTCTCACAGTGGCCAACCAGATGCCTGTGGCATGCAATTATCTTCAAAAGCACAAAGGTTATCTTGACATAGACGCTATCACAGTCTTTTCCCCTATAAACCATCATGTTTATTATCCCAGATGCATCCTTCCAGAGGAGAGGACCTTTCTCCAAAGAGGCACCGTTTATACTTAATTATTCTTATTACTAGTTCTATCACGGCACTCATGCATATCTAAGCAAACAGGTCAGCCTGACCAGACTTACATGAAATAAGAGTAATTTGCTTAAAATGTGAGTGCCTGGAAAAAGGCAAGATTTTGGACCACAGTTAACAACATGTTCCAAAATTAATATTAACACCCATTAAATTTCAGTGGATCTTATTCCCAGGTAAATGGGTTTAGGACTGCAGCCTAAGATGCTAATTCGTTGTATTCTGATTTGTGCACCCAGAGTTATGAAAGATGGATATGCCTTGTGCTTATTCATATTTGTTTGCTGACTTCATGAAACATCTTTACTGTTTTACCTCCCTTGTACTCATGCAAATCCAAAATATGAGACAGTATACACAGCCTCTACCCTCATCCATCAATTGTGGGAAAAGCTCTCAGATTTCTTCATTTTTTTAAAAGGCACTGGTTAACAACAAGCTTGTCTGGAGACTTAAGCACATGTTAGGCTAATTTCATGGCTCACAGCCATGCAAAGGGATTTTAAACATTTAATCCTAGGCAAAGGAGGGGCAACGTGTGTTACTGAGTGTATGGAATTTTCTTGATGGTCAACCATATAAAACTATTTCCATCTTGACCACAGCACAAAGATAAGTTTCACCTTTTGCTCCCCAGTCACCATCCTGATGGAATTTCCTCTGCCCTGCATTGCAATTAATGACAGTAAAAAGCTTTCATTAGTCTCAATGGAATTTGCGCACACCTCTAAGATTTAATTGTTCAAATCCCCTAATGTGGCTGTGTGAGCCATGCGATTAATATAACATTAGTTATTTAGGTCTTCAGCTTATTTACTAATTTAAGAAATGTAATCGTCACCGTTCGAAATAAAAGCTTCCCAAGCTCCAGAGCCAGACTGAAGGAGATGGTGAACTCTAGACAACCTAAGCCCTCTTCACGTGTTACTTGTGTGTAAGCATAATTGTGGAAGGAGCGGCCAACATTTAGCCCCACCCGCAATGCCATGGCTTACTGCCTGCCCCTGCCTTTGCTGTTACTAAGATCCCTTGATAGTTAGGGTTGTTAATCACACTGGAAGCCTCCATATGTAAAGACACGTCAAAGTAGACATTATCCTGAACATAGTAACAGATGGTAAATATAGGGACAGGAGAAGCAGATTGTGGCAGATTGTGACTGCTTTTTTAATATCTCTCTTTATTATTTAAAAATACAAATACACATATACACAAACACAAACACACAAAATAGACATATACATACTACTATCCTTTTCTTATTTACAAACAAATTCTTGCACCTCCAATTATCCTCATTGCATTTTGAACTATTATATTTATATCGCGTACAGTTATAGATTTCATTTACAAATCATATTTTTCCATCCTTAAGTCTCTATTTATTACTTTAAAGGTTCAGTCTGCATCTGCCATTAGGATTCCACTTATACCACTATTCCTTAAATATTCTTTAAATATCCTCCACTCTTTCCATACTTCTTGGGTCATCTGTTTCCTAACTTTACTTGTCGTTTTAGCTAGTTGCAGATATTCTATCATTAAGTTTTGCCAGTCCGTTATAGTTGGTGCGACTGGGTTTTTCCAGTTCCTGGCCACTAGCATTCTTGCTGCTGTTATACCGTACAGATTGTGACTGCTAGGAATTTTTTTTTTGGGGGGGGGGAATTTGGAGGTGGGTAAAGAAAACACTGAAAGAGGGAAACAGGCTAATTTGTCACAAAAATAAAAATGCCTGCACATTTTCATCTTGCATCTCAGGTTCTACAAATGCTAGAAACTTTTAATGAAACCTGTGCAGATGAGGAAAACCAAGATGATCAAAGGTCTAGAAACCAAGCCTATTGGGGAGCGGTTGAGGGAGCTGGGTATGTTTAGCCTGGAAAAGAGAAAACGGAGAGGAGATATGATAGCCATCTTCAAATATCTCAAGGATTCACTGCCACATGGAATAAGGAACACACTTGTTTTCTCCCTGCTCTGGAGGGTAGCACTCAAAACCGATGGCTTCAAGTTACAAGAAAGGAGATTCCCACTAAATATACTGAGAAAAAGTAAGAGTCGTTGGGCAGCGGAAGGGTCGCCCCTTAGAGATTGTAGACTCTCCTTCCTTGGAGGTTTTTAAGCAGAGGTTGGGTGACCATCTGTCATGGATGCTTTAGCTGAGATTCCTGCAATGCAGGGGGTTGGACTAGATGACCCTTGGGGACCCTTCCAACTCTAGAGCCAGTGTGGTGTAGTGGTTAAGAGTGGTAGACTCGTAATCTGGGGAACCGGGTTCGTCTCTCCGCTCCTCCACATGCAGCTGCTGGGTGACTTTGGGCTAGTCACACTTCTTTGAAGTCTCTCAGCCCCGCTTACCACATAGAGTGTTTGTGGGGGGGGGGGAGGAAGGGAAAGGAGAATGTTAGCAGCTTTGAGACTCCTTCAGGTAGTGATAAAACGGGATATCAAATCCAAACTCTTCTTCTTCTTCTAGGTTTCTGCGATTCTTGACCCTATAAAATCTGGGGGGTTATGGTTCATGGAGTGGGGAGCAATCGCCCCTTACCCTCTCCCCCCCCCATATGGCCATATGGAAGAGTGAATCAACAGTGGGGCAACAACTAAATTCTCAGTGATGATGAAACGCGCCTCGCATAAAACCACATTGTTATGTATTTCAATCATATCCGATTTCCATCACACATTATGTGCATTCCGTATCTTGATCGGCTTCAATCCCTTTCCTACACACAGGATGAAGGAGGTGGAGAGCAAGGCAGCTTTATTGTGGGCAAAGCCAACCCAGCGCATTTACACAAGCCGGAGCTTGCTTCTTCCCGCTATTGTAACATCCACTGCATTGTGTCCCGAGCCGTGTTTGCTTTTCACCCGCTCCGGCTTCGACGCGGATGCTTTGAACCAACCTGCCCTGCCTGCCTCGCCCTGGGTGAAGAGAGGTGACTAAACGCCTTGTCACGCGCGCCGCTATCCAGGACAGAGAGCAGCAGCAGCAGCAGCGGAAAATTTTCAGTCTTTTCGGGGATGCGCGCGCAGCTGAGGATACGCCGCTATCACTTCTCTATCTAGAACATTCCCGTCAAGCGTGGGGCGGGGAGTGAGGGAGATACTTCCGGAGGGGCTCCTGGAGCCATTTCACAGCGGTGCCTCAGAGGGGTGGGGTTGGCGCCTTTCAGTCACGGATGGTAGCAGGGGGCTGCCGCCGCCTAGGGCGTAAGCACCCTTGTACTTGGTGGGACTTACTTCCGAGTAAACCACGCCGAATAACGTGGGGGGCTGCTGAGGGCTTTCTGCTCTGGAAGCGCGTGGCGTGGCTCTCCCCAGGCGAGGGGCGGGGGCGGCTTGAAACCGCTGGGAGGGAGGCACCAAAGAGAGCGACGCGCGTGCCCGAGCGCGCGGTAGATGTTGTTGCAAAGGCACCCCAGCCGCCAAGCTGAGGGGAAAGACCGGCATCTCTCTCGTGCTGTGTCTCCTCCTCTCACCCACCCAAGCGGGTCTGCTTGGCGCCGTGGCTTCCGTCCCGCACTTAGCACAGAAACGCTGGGGAAACAAAACCCCCCTCCCTGAAATGCACAGAACGGTCTCCTCTGGGTCGCGCAATAAGAGCCCTTCAGGAGCAATATGCCTTATGGCAGGAACGGGATGCGTGTGTGCCGTGTCATGAGATCGATTACACGAGGTGGGGCATACCTGCCCCCCTCCAAAAAAAATATTTTATTCAAGTTGGCACCCTTGGGGGGGGGCGGATGCCTACCCCATCCCCCAATCAAGTAAAATAAATGAAAATGCTTAACTAAAAGTAAAAATTGTAGAAAGATTTGGACAGGGTTTTTTCTGAGCACTTGGTGGTCAAAACAAAGTAATTTAAAACAACTGTTGTTGAGACATGTCATGCTGAATCTGCTGGACAAAGCCAGGCAGAGGATGAGGGGCAGGTGGGTGCCCTGCTCTCCCCACAACTTAAATCCCATGCTGCTGCCTGTGAGACTTAATCCATAAAATCCTGGCTTTCGTTTGAAAATAGAAAGCCAAATGGGTTTCGAACATTGATAGCAGCACCTGGGATATGAGGAAAAATATACAGACATTATTCTCATTATTTTCGAGTGGCTTCCTCCTTTCAGTGTTCTGTTGACTGTTCTGTTGAAGAATTCCTACAGGTGGGGCAAGAGATACCTTAACCAGTGAAAGCCCACCACAGATGCATGGTCACCCCCACGGCCCCAGTTTTTCAAGGTGGCTCACAGCGTGATCCTATCCATGCCTATACAGTGGTCAGTCCCATGGGGTGGTGGTAAGAAGAATGACTTGTACACTGAAACATCTGAGATATCTATATGCAGGGTGAGCTGTGGAATAGAGTGCACCATGACATGAGAAATATAAGGGCAAGAGAGATTCAGGTGGACCTGATGGTTAGCTGGTGGTGTAGCATAGCATAGTAGGATGTCAAACTAGGTCTACTGAAACCCATCTTCGAATTCTACTTAGCCTTGGGGTCTCGGACCAATCACTCTCTCTCAGACTAAAACCTATCTCACAGAGTTGGTGTGAGGATAAAATGTAGCAATAACCCTATCTATACTTCCTGGCAGGAAAAGAGTATACATGTAATAGATACTAGATACTAGTAGCTAAGATAACAAAAAGAAAGAGGTGTATCATATCTACAGAGTGGGGGAAACAAAAACAAAAACCTTCATGTTTGTGGCACAGCATGCTTATTTGTGCTTTTTTGTTGTTTTTGCTTTATTGTCGTTATAAATATCCATCATTTTACAATCATTTACATAGCTTAACAAATTCCACATATTTTACCTATTTTCCATTTCATATGTTCTATTTTCAGATGCTAATAAAGTATTCAAAAACATAGTTGTGTGTATCATTTCCCCCCCATATATAATTTGTACGAAACTATTTAATTCCATATTTCTACATCGACGATATCATACTAATACTATAAACAATATATAAACAGTATCATGAGAGAAAAATAATAACTAAATAAATAAATAAGTAAATTTATAAACCTCGGTTATTTACATAAATCTACACATAACCCAAACCTAAATTTAATATTTACATCACTAACAAATACATAAATAGATTCCCTATCTTTCCTGATGTGTGTTCCTTTTCTGCTTGTGAAAGTACTTAATATTTTTTTTTATCCTTTATTTATATCCAAAACCTTCTACATTACCAAATACAGCTTCATTTTCTCACACTCATTGTTTTTTCTCCGGGATCATTCAAAGGCCGCCACAGACTTTATACCATTTTCAATTCCTTGCAGGTACTTTCTATATCTCTCCCACTTTTTTTACAAATTCCTGTCTATTGTTTCCTCTCAGACTACTGGTTAACTGGGCCATCTCTACATACTCTTGAAATTTATTTTGCCAATCTTTGACTCTTGGGGCGGTTTCCCCTTTCCAATTCGATGCAATCAGCATCCGCGCGGCAGCTGTTCCATATAAGAAAATATCTTTTAACCTCTCTGGTATGTCATTCCCGACAATACTTAAAAGAAATGCCTCTGGTTTTTTAAGAAAATATATTCCTAATAGTTTCTTAAGTTCTTCATATATTGTATTCCAAAATTCTTTAATCTTTTTACAAGTCCACGACATGTGGTACATATTTCCATTGGCTTCCCCGCATCGCCAGCAATTATTAGCAAGGTTTTTGTACATTTTTGAGAGCCGCGCTGGGGTCAGGTACCATCTATACTGCATTTTGAGGATATTTTCTTTAATGCTATAGCATGCCGTGAACTTCATTGTTGTTTTCCAGAGTTTTTCCCACTGGTCTAACATTATAGGGTGGCCAATGTCTTGAGCCCATCTGACCATAACCTCTTTAACTTCCTCCTCTTTAACCTTCCATTCCAAAAGGATTTGATACATTTTCGATAATGTCTTTGAGTTGTTATTTATTATTTCTGTTTCGAATTTTGATGGCTTTTCGGCAAAACCGATTTTTTTGTCTTCTTTAAATGTTTCATATAACTGATGATAATCAAGCCAGCTTGTAAGATGTTCTTTTACCTCCTCATATTACCTCCTTAGCCTTGGGGTCTTGGCCCAATCCCTCTCTCAGACTAAAACCTATCTCACAGAGTTGGTGTGAGGATAAAATGTAGCAACAACCCTATCTATATTGAACTTCCTGGCAGGAAAAGAGTATACATGTAATAGATACTAGATACTAGTAGCTAAGATAACAAAAAGAAAGAGGCGTATCATATCTACAGAGTGGGGGAAACAAAAACAAAGGGTGCCGTAAACCTTCATGTTTGTGGCACAGCATGCTTATTTGTGTTTTTCAGTAGGGTAAAGGTGGCGAACTAACTTCTAGCAATGTGCCCTGTTTGTGCACATTACGTTTCTATGTATGATTGAATTCCATTTAGTTAAAATGTTGGCAAAAACTCTCTGCAGGAATGTAAGTAAACTCAATATAAAAGATCTGCAAGTTGCCACAAGACTAAACCTGGTAATTAGCTGCTTCCCAAGTCCTTATTTCTATAAAAGTTTGATGCAGCTGAATGAGCCAGAACTGAAGTTTATAAGCCCCCTGCAGCTCAAAATGAAGCTTTGGGCTACCTTGTATCAGGTATTACAATGACCGTGGGAATGATATCTTCCAAGATGCACAATCATTCTCTCCAATCAAAATCACTGGTTTTGTGCAGCACTTTTTTATGTGCAGTGACTCTGAAGAACCCTTACAGATAAAGAACTGTGCATCCCAAAATGAATTTTGGACTGTTACAAACAATCCATTCACTCCTCCAGGAGAGTGTCCTCCTCAAGAAGCCCCATCAGCATCATGTCTGTCCTAATGCTCCGTTTTTGTGCAATGCATTGTGAAGCACCCTGCCCCATGCCAGTAATCAAGATACAAATAAAGCATATGCCCATTCCTCCAAGAGTGTCCTCTATGAGGAACCTTAGCATCACATTTGACCCAACACTTTATTTTTGTTCAATCCACTATCAAGGCCCCTAACCCCCTGACAATTGCTGAATGTGCCAAAATGAATAATGAACTCTGTGTGTGGACTACAACAAAACATACACCCAGAATTCCAGGAGTGTGCCTTCTTTTACATGTTGTCCTAACATTGCATCCAACCTAACACTTTGGATGTGGTGCAAGGCAACACCAAGCTTATTGTTTCCATGTCAATAACACATTGATAAATCTTTGTATGGGGCAGTATGCTTCAGACTTAGCATCCTACAGCAAAGGAAGGCAGTGGACTGCTGTTAATGCTAGGGCAGGCATAGGCAACCTTCGGCCCTCCAGATGTTTTGGACTACAATTCCCATCATCCCTGACCACTGGTCCTGTTAGCTAGGGATCATGGGAGTTGTAGACCAAAACATCTGGAGCGCCGAAGGTTGCCTATGCGTGTGCTAGGGTGTCTCAATGAGGGCACTCTTCAGTGTACTATTTAGGATGGCCCAAAACGTATTGCGATCTGCAACCTTCAATCCTTTATCCATTTTGACATAAATTGCCTATTATTGCTGTGGGTTCACTGCACTTGATGGCGTTTTGCATATAAACAAAGGATTGGTTCCTTTTCAAGGCTGCTTTCATGGAAATTTGAATTATAGAACTGAGAACTTCTAACCAATTTCAGCCTCATTAAGTGAACCTCAGAGTGATTTGAACTGTGCATCCCCGCTCTCACTCAAGTTTTCATTTGTTCTGAATGCCGGAGCACATTTTATCAATTAAACTTAAACAGTTCAAACTCTACGTGTAACATCCACACATTACAGAAACACTGTCCCATTACAACTACCATTATATCAGTGAGAAAGGAAATTTATTCATAGTTCAAGGGGTACTGGAATATTTTCAGCCTTGGTTGGGCTACCCATTATATAAGCAGGGGTGGGCAGGTGGTGTATATTTCTGAGTGTTCAACAAGGTTTCTGACTTCCAATTAATTTGCAATGGCAACAACAAAAGGGCACATACAAACACACTCTAAATTTGGCTACTAGGTAATGGGAGGGAGGAACTGTGTGTGTGTGTGTGTTTTGTGACAGGACTATGAATTCATTTCTGGGAATAAAAACTGGGCTGAGCAAGTGTTCAGATATACCCTGGGTCCTTATTTTGCACCCGACTGCTCAGAGGGCCTTGGGATTCTAGTGAAAGCAAAACAAAGTAGATCCTGCAGGACTGAAGTCTGCCTTCCCCAGAATAAATATCTTGCATTCTGTAAATAAATGTGTCTTCCTTGTAGCTGCCTAGTAGAATTTCTCCTTCCCCAATCTGAAGATTGTTCAAAGCATTTGAAAGCGGAACTTGCACACCCCTCCACTATGTTGAAATTTATTTTAAGACTTCCTTTTCAGACATTACAGATCTTTCTACTTCTCCAATCCAAGTTTGGTTTGAGTGTGACAAGTGAATGGCATACATACATACATACATACATACATACATACATACATACATACATTGGTTGTTCTCCACTGGGTTGTGGATTCTGTGTCCTGAATTGAAAGTTCCATTTTAAGATTATCCAAGCATTTAGGTTGTGTGGAACTACATGTATGCCAAATCTTCATTTTTGTATCTCTTCATCATCGTCTTTACTACTGAGATTTGTCTTGGCAAAAACCAGTTTGAGAAGTCAATGAAAAACTTGGGCTGCAATCTTATACCCCGGCCTAATGTGAACTCAATGGACTGACTTCTGAATAGGCATGTATATGGTGGCACTTAAGTGTTTCATATCCCTATAAGATAGTGTCATTATGCTCAACATGATCCTAGGCAGTTTTTGTTGTAAAGTGACTACAGCTCCTGGAACCACATCAATTTAACACTGCTTTACTAATAATACTGCTTTAATACAGCTTTAATACTGAAATGCTTATAATGACAGTTTGTGTTTTTTTCTGTGGGACTCAAGTGGAACTTACTCCTATGTGAGTGAACACAGGATCACCATCTAAGGCTATCCCCCACCTACGTGGGAGTAATTGGGAGTAAACCCAATTAAATTAACCATGCTGTTACTCATCTCTATCATGCTATTATGAGCTCTAATATTTGGAAGTCAAGTCAGGGCTGGTCCTGCCATTAGAAAGAGTGAGACAACCATCCCAGGTGGCAGCAGCAACTGTTCCTCCTGAGCTTCCCAGCTATTTCCCTCTGTTGCCACATGACCACTCCTAGGTCCCCTAATCTGACCTGCAGTCTCAGGTGTGGTGGATGCTATCCTGTCACAAGCGATTAAGATTCAAGAGCCTGTCCAGCCAGCTTCTGTACATGGAATGGGTAAGGGGCATATATCAAGCTGCAAAATGTCTTGGCTTGTCCCTGGTTCAGTTACAAATCCAAAGAATATTGCTCCAGGATAGCTATTTGTATTCAAGAATGAGACCAGCTTTCACACTGTCACCAAGCGCAGCTGACACTGCTGTTTACAACTGGGCAGAAACTAGTGGCAAGAAAATGTTGGGGGGGGGGGGGGTCCAGGCAGCCAGCCATGCCTTTTTCCTCTCTGGGTTCTCCTCCGATCAATGTCATTTGTGTGTGTGTGTGTGTGTGTGTGTGTGTGTGTACTTCTGCTGACTTTGGGGCTCCCCCAAGCCTGCTGGTCCAATTTCAGCTACATAAGCCACACTCAGAGAATGTGTTCTCCATCAGCACAGGGTGTAGTCCTAGGAATCGAAATAGTCAAGTCAGGAAGAGAATTGACACTTACTAGATTACTACAAAGGGTTTCCCAAATGGACTTTTCAGCCCTCCTTCGGAAAAAAAAAAACACCACATCACTTACAGGAAGCATTGGTGGATGTCAAAAGCTTCCAAACAATACAGGAGCAAAACAAAGAAACGAACTACAGCAAACTTCGTGCAGCAGAAAAAACATATTCCAATAGAAATACAATCACATGTGATCTTACTATTATGCTGCCTAGAGTAAGTTTGTGGGAAGCACAAAGGTTACTGAAGCACTGTTGTTTGCCACTATTCTCAAAACCCTCTATTCCTTTCCTGAATCTTTCATTAATGGATGGGTTGGCTCAGAGGAAAATTTTAAAAATACAATATTTATTTTTGTATTTAAAAGGCTGGGGATGGGGAGCTAAAACACACACACACACACACACACACACTAGAGCATAGAAACACACTCATGGAATGAAACTTGTTTATTTATAGATATTTCTTTTATATTGTTTATGTTTATTTCTTCCTAACCAAATGCAAGGAGTTGAAAGTAAATATTGCTTTTTCTAGGATGAAAGAATTGGAAAATACATCTATGAATTAAAAATGTGTGTCAGGCTTGAGTAGATTCTATTACTTGGTTATTCTGTTTAATTCTGGCAGAGTATCCATAAACTGTATCTATAAATGCCCAGCACCACAGTTACATAAGGAATGAGTAATACTCATTAAAGGCATGCACACAAGTCAGAGCAATTCATATAATTTTCCTCCTGGATATGTTATATCATTATCATGTGATATTAACAGTGTCCTAGACTTAACTGGAAATTGTGACTTAGGTGGTTAATAATACAGAATGACTCCTGAGTCCTGAATTCATACCCCCAAAATCTAATAAAGTACTGTATACCATAAGCAGAATTTTTTGTTCTTATTAGACAAAAGTTTTAGCAGCCTTGGTGGTACAAGAAAACATGAGCTATAGAGCAAATAAGGTTGGAAATGTTTTGTTTTGGTTTCTTCGAGTCACACAAAATCTTCAGATGCAATGTTCCCACGGTGGAAGTCTTCCTTTTGGCACCATTTTCACCCACACCCCATCTCATCTAAACGTTTTAAAATCATAGATTTTATCAATAAGTTTTGATAGCATCTCAGGACTCACGAGATGCTGTGGTTGTATACATATGATCAGTCCTTTTTTCTAATAAAAAATAAAAAATGTTTGGGGGAACTCTCATTTTCCTACTCATATTGAAATACTGCACCTCAATGAGGCCAAACTTAATTTCACAAAATGTTTAGGGGTATGCGTCCCACCCCCCAGGAAAAAAAGCACTGCATATGATAATTCAGTGACGGTTACATTTATCTATGAAATCAGCAGGTGATGGACCAAAAATTAGACTAGCGAGCTATGGTGGCATTTCAGAAAACATTACTGTGTCCAGAGGGGTGTTCTGTACAATTTGGTATATGGTAATTTACAATTTGGTTTGATTTATGTTGGGAGCAGGACACCCACCTGTCATCATCCTCTGTCTGGCTCTGTTTAGCAGATTCGGAATGAAATGTTTCAACAACTTTTTTTTAAAAAAAATATTACTTTCTTTTGACCCCAAGTGCTCAGAAAAATCTGCCAAAATCTTCCTACAATTTCTAGTTTTACTTAAGCATTTTTATTTATTTACAGCTTCCTCCCTGGTGCTACGCCCATGCCTGTGTATTACAATTTATGCCTTCTCTAAAAGGAGAGAGGGAGCTATGCATTGCCAGGGGTTGGCCTAAGATTCTATGACTCAGCCATTCAAAAATAAATACATGAAATTTCTGAAGAAGTGTGCATGCACAAGAAAGCTCATACCAAGAACAAACTTAGTTGGTCTCTAAGGTGCTACTGGAAGGATTTTTATTTATTTTTTATTTTGTTTTGACTATGGCAGACCAACATGGCTACCTACCTGTACATGAAATTTGTCTCAGATTCTACCCCTGTAAAAGAGGACGTGTCATGCAAAACGAGGACACGTGGCAAGTCTATCTCTAACTCTCATGAGCTTCCAGTTACAGGTGGGTAGCCTGTTGGTCTGCCATAGTCGAAACAAAATAGGAAACAAAATAGGAAATTCTTTCCAGTAGCACCTTAGAGACCAACTGAGTTTGTTCTTGGTATGAGCTTTTGTGTGGTATCTGAAGAAGTGTGCATGCACACGAAAGCTCATACCAAGAACAAACTCAGTTGGTCTCTAAGGTGCTACTGGAAAGAATTTCCTATTTTGTTTTCTCATGAGCTTGGAAGCGCTAACACAGACGATACTGTGTTGTTCTGTTGTTGTTGTTTTTGCAGATGGGGAAACTGAGGCGGAAGGCACCCACGGGACGTGGACAACCCAGAAAAAAAAAATTGGGATCCATTGCCAGCAGGATGTAATTTAAAACCTCCAGCATTTCGAAGAATCGCCAGCGTCAAGTTTCGCCTGGCTGCTAAGTAACAGCCTCGTGATTGCTTTTTGTGCGGGAAAGAGGAGGTAACTCGGGAGGGTTACCGTTAAACAGGGTCCCTCGTAAGGCGGAGGCGGAGTCGGAAGAGCGCCCGGGGCGGAGCGGCGGAGCTCCGTGTTGGTATACAAAGAGAAGCCGCTCGCTGCACGTTGCCGAGAGGGGAAGCCGCGCCCTGATCTTCCGCCGCTCCCCCTCGTCTGACGTCGCCGCATTCCGCCCTCAAAAGCGGGGGCATCGCCAGACATTCCCCAGACCTGAGCGCGACGTTCCACGAGAATCGCTGCTGCGGCTTCTGCTCGGCGGCTCACAATAGAGGAAAAAACACAAAAAGCCAACCACCTCGCCAAGCGTCCAAGCCGCATACCTCACTCTCCGCCTCCAGAATTTTCGTCGTTATTCTTCTTGTTTTATTTAATAAAAGAGAACCATAAATTATTATTATTTTATACCGACCTTTTTTTTAACGAAACAATTTTTTAAACAAAACACCTATTGCTGATATTTTAATTTATAGATATATATATATTTCTTACTGGGCCTTTTAATTGTTAATATCCGAGGGTTTTTGTTTTGTTTTGTTTTTTTTGCTTCCGTTGAAGACGCGAATTAAATCTCGAAGATCAGATCTCGTGGTGCTTCAGATTTTTATTTTTTTCAATTTTAATTTTTGTGGGGTGGAAAGGAGCTCCGGAACATCCAAGGTTTTGCCCCCAGCTTCACTGATCGAGGTAAAAATATATTCTTGGGCTGTTTCAGGGGATTGGGGGGGGATCTGTGGTCATGGGGACAGGGGGGGGGTTGCTGCTGTGGTAGCGAAGGCAAGGCAACAACAACAAAAAACCCCAAATCGTTTCTTTACGTAAGATTGGGTGTTTAAAAGAAAGAAATAGCCCAGGCAGCGTTGCTGCATCTTTGGAGTACTTGGGATGGGGAAGACCTACCAGAAAACAGGCGCTGCTGGCGCAGTCTTGTGACTGATTTGCATTTTTTCCATTTTAAAAATGCAGGGACCCCTCTTATTATTATTATTATTATTAAGAGGAAGGGTGGAAGAAAGAAATAGCAAGGAATGGACAATGAAAGGATAACGAGCAAGGCAGGGTGGTTAATGTGCTGAAAGGGAATGTGACAATCACCCAACTGGGTTGCATCATTTTCCGTTCAGATGGGGTGGAGTTGGCCGGCTGCCCAAACCTGTACAGAGGTTTGTGTGTGTGTCAGTGTGTCATTTCTGGTTTTACACAAGTCGATTTTCGTGAACCTTAAACTAGCCTTTGCAACTTCGGCTTTCTCATGGTTTAAGTCTACCCTTTAAGAAGTCAACCCTTATAATTAAAACGGGGAGAGAGTGGGGAGCAGGTGATGTATAGGTCGAAATGGGTTGTTGGGCAGATGTGTTGTGTTGTGTTGTGTTGTGTTGTGTTGTGTTGTGTTGTGCACCCCCTTGCCTTTCCCAATCAGATCTCCCCCAGTGGCGGGGGCTGCCGTGTGGAAGCTGGAGATTATCTTTGTTCTACTCTCTTGTACTTTTCCTTCCCTTGCCATCTCCCTCCTCCCTCCCATCTCTGCTGGTACTTTTCCACTCGCCTGGCTGCCTATGAATCAGCCGCGGCGAGCAGAAGCGGCAGCGGCAGCAGCAGCTCACGTGACCCAATTCGGGAGGACTACTGCAGTATTGACGTTCCGCCCCCCCCCCCTTTTTTTTACCTTCACAGACAAGGCAAGTCCAGCAGCCAAGGACAAAAGATCAAGAGGAGCCCAGGCTTGCTGCCACTATCCCAAATAGTTTATTTGCCTGCTTTTAATCCGGTACCCGAAAAAAAGGCATCCTGGATCCCATCATGACCAAAGCTGAAATGGGCAAGCTCAACACTACTCCTGACGAAGACAGCAGCAGCTACAGTTCCAACAGCAATGACTTCAACTACCCCTACCCAACCAAACCAGCTGCTATGAAGAGGTCAGAGATGTTTCTGAGCATTGCTTTAGTACTAGTACTAGTAGTAGTAGTAATAATAATAATAGCAATAATAATACATTCAAATCAATGACAAATCTCTGATTGATTTTGGCAGAAGTGGATTTCAACCTTCATCCCCAAATTTACCTTTTTTTAAATAAAAAGCCGTAAGAATGGCCAATATCTGTTTATACGTACAGCAGCAAAAACAGAACCTTTCCCAGAACAAATCTTATTTTAAAATATGCCCATTTGAAATTGGTGGATTACACAATTTAAAAAAAGACCCCAATGTTGTTTTATGTTGCTTTTGTTTTTTAAAGTGATAATACTGTACTTAAGTCGCTTTGTTTTCCTTCTCCTCCTCCCCCCCCTCACAGCCATTATGTAGACATGGATCCAGAAAACCAAAACTTTTTACTTGAATCCAATCCTGGAAAGAAGAAATATGAAACTGAATATGTAAGCATGCATCACTAATCTTTTTAGCATTGAGTACATTAAGTGAAGACTAGGCTTTTCCCCGCCTGCAAATTAAAACCATTTGCAAATAATTGTTTCTGAACAAATTATTAACCAACACCACCACACTTTTTTTTTCTCTTATTCACAGCGTCCAGGTACTACTTCCTTTGGAATGTCAGTATTTAATCTGAGCAATGCTATTGTGGGCAGTGGCATCCTTGGGCTTTCTTATGCCATGGCAAACACTGGAATTGCTCTCTTTGTGTAAGTATTAGAATGCAGCAGAACTGCAGCATTATATTGTTGGTATTTGTGCATGCTAATGTTTTCCGTTTGCCATTTTTAAAATGTAACCATGGAAAGGAAACTTGGGCACAGTTGCCAAGTGAAGGAACACACATTAGAACTCCCGGACTATTTGAATATAAACCAGTTTAAACCCACTGAGACCAGGGATGGAATCCTAAACATATACCCATTTGGAAACGAGCTCTGTGGAACTTGTTTCCCAGTGAGCCATGCTTGAGATCAGGCTAAAATTGAGAACCTCAGTTGATGATTTCAGCCAGAAAGTTAAGTACACATTTAAATCTCTCCTGTTAAAACAAATGGACTCGAAACATTTATTTTTTGCCGGATTTCACCTGTCCTATCCTGTCTTACCATCTTTCAAAAAAAGGGGGAAAGAAATGTTTTTATTCATTCTAAGGAAGAAATTATATCACATGTGCATTTTCCAGTGCTTTTAAGTATTCCAGTTTCGGTTAACACACATCACTGCCATTCGTAAATGCATGCTTTCTCCAGTTTAAATGTCACTACATGCTTTTCCAGGTTGTGTGAAACCTCACCCATCCTGATTTCTGGCCCATAGTGTCCTGCAGCTAGACTTGTGTATATAATATTAGAAGACATTTATGTTCCTAGCAGCACAAAGTGCTTGTCAATTTCATCTCTACACTCTCTTGTACTATTTGCCTCTGCCTTGGGATACACACTAATACATCTTTCAGGTTAAAATTTGTGTATATTCATAGTCCTTTGGGGTTAAGAAATTGGAGAATAAATTTCTAGGCAAGTAGGTTTCTAGCTACATGCTCATTGGCATGGAAAACAAGGAGATCACTTGCTTGTATTTAATACATGGATAATGTATATATGTTTCCTGTAGAGGGCAGTGTATATTGAGAATGTGTATCCATGGAAAAGCAAAGCCAGTGAGAGATGGTCATAGTAGCATCTATTACAGTGGAACTCTTAGAGCAGGCATAGGCAAACTCCGGCCCTCCAGATGTTTGGGACTACAATTCCCATGATACCTAGCTAACAGGACCAGTGGTCAGGGATGATGGGAATTGTAGTCCCAAACATCTGGAGGGCCGGAGTTTGCCTATGCCTGTCTTAGTGGGGCAAAAATACGGAGGTCAGATTTTCTGATTTTTACGCTATGAAGCCTTAATAGGAACCAAAGAAATTGTTCCACCCCAGGAGGAATGGTTTAAAATAATATTTATAAAGCTATGTCCCAGTGTGTACAACTATGTGTAAAAAAAAAAAGATAGGTGCAGGGCTAAATATACACTTCAGACAGAATACTTCTTGGTGAAACATCTTGGGGATTTTTGTGATGGATTCATCCATCATTAGAAATTAATTTAAGAATCCTATGCAAGTACATTTAAAGTTGCATTTGTGTCTCACACAGGCACTCCCAACAGTGAGAGAGGTTCAAAAGCACTTTTAAGGTCACCTTCCTATGCACACTTATGTGTGTGTAAGTCCCATTGGACTTGATAGGATTGCACTGTAGGGCATACTTACATTGAAGCTAGCGGCAGAGAACTTTGTAACGTGAAATCAGTAAATGTGCCTTATGTTTTCTAAGTGGATGCAATGTTATCTTTAAACTCCTTTTTATATGGCTCAATGACAGTCATTTAGAGATGACCCAAAATGCAGTCTGCTGGTAATGTTGCTGTTGCCACCAAAACCAATTTTAGTGGAAGCACATTTTGGTCTATGGCAGTTGATTCATTTTATATTATCTCCCCGTATTGAACTTAAATGGGCTTTGCATTACACTTTGCCCTGCAGCATTATGCTGATGGCATTGTAACCAACACAAAACCGTCCTTTCGGTATGTATGCATACTGAATTCAGTGTGTTGTTTTATCAGACAAAGTTTAAGTTTTGTTTATTTTCCATGGGCAACTTAATTTCTCTGAAATGTACTTTTAAGGCAGAGTCCTAAGTACGGAGTAGGTTTCATGGGTGTTAATGAACTGGCTTCAGAATAAGCATGTTAAGTATTGTGCTGCTAGTTTTATGCACATCTAACTGTGAGCAACTCCACTTAAACACAGGGGAACTTCTGAGTAAATCTGCCTTTGATTGGGCTATTAGTTATAAAGTCTTAAATAGCTCAGTTTTGTTTTGGAACTTGAAATTTAATTATCAGTGGCATCTTAAAAGGAAGAACAAGTTCCCACTAATACGCCTTTTTGCTATAGAACAGTTGCTTTGTAGATTTAATGTTGGATGAAGAAAAGATCTATATTTTTGAATATTGTGTATATGTTTAATGGTATTCAAGTATACAATCCCAGAAGCAAGCACATTAGCTTCCACTTCAATTTTCAAACATCTCGTATATAGTTTACCTTGATTTTTATCTAGATAGCTGTATTTTTGCTGATTATAATGATGAAATTCTTATTGGTAGAAATTTTTTTGTCTTATGTAAATGGCTCTGCAACAGTGGGCATTCATGTTAACATAGCCATGAAGCCAAGTCTAATTGGGGGCAATCTGTAATCAGTTTGTCTATTTAGTTTACTGGAGTGCTACTCCTTCGATCATTGGGATTTAAGCATGTGCTGGATTGCATCCATTATATGAAAGGAAATTCAATTCAAATAATTGAACTATGTGCATTGCTTGTATCTATGATCAGATTGGACATTCCCGTAAATGAACATGAGTATTGGATTGAGATGCTGGCGTTTTATCATTATAGCTCCACCGCAGGAGATGCCAGTGTTTAATATTCTGATTAAAAAAATCCAAAACTATAACCATCTTTGATTGTCTAAGCTTAAGAGTCGTGAGCTCCGTTTATTTTTGTAAGTACTAAAATGAACAGAAAAGAAAGGGAAGTAACATTTTGCTTCCCCTTTCAGTATCTCAGATGTGGAAAAATGTTTGCCTAGAAAGGGCTTGTAGTTAACCCAGCATGAGTCGAACTAGTTTAAAGGCAGGTAGTCCACCTTTAGAGGTGCAGCAAAGGGATCATACGTAATCCTTGTTGGGATGGTTTCTTATAACCTCAACAATAAAGAGCACTACTGTTCTTATTACATTTATTTTTAGAATTATTTCAATATTTTCTTCAGGAATTATACGACCACTTTTAAAACCAGTTATCATTTTATCACTTGTAAATGTAACTGGTATCAATTAAAGAGTCAAGTGTGTACTTAAATCTTCCCCATTGAAATCACTGGGAAGTGCATCACTTCGGCAGGACTGATCCTGGTTTTGTTACCTTGATGCAATTTAGATGCTTATTTCAGCCAAAGTAAAAGTTGTTTGTTTATATGTTTTTTTTTAAAGAATTCTTCTGTTCTTCGTGTCGATATTTTCTTTATACTCCGTTCATCTCCTCTTGAAGACTGCCAATGAAGGAGGTATGTTAACATCTACTTGTGGCTAATAAATCCACCTCTCTACACTTTATAAATTACAAACTTGTAACTGTAAATTACACTCCAGCAACCGCTCCTGTTTCCTGTGGCTGTAGGGTCTCTGCTATATGAACAACTGGGAATGAAGGCCTTTGGCATGGCTGGAAAACTTGCAGCATCTGGATCTATTACAATGCAGAACATTGGAGGTGAGGTTTTTTGAGATAAATGTCCCTTTTTTTACACTTTGAAACAATTTTATTCTTTGTTCTGATGAGATGAGCTTGTCATACAACATGTTTCCATTAGCAACCTAAAAGGGACACCCAAGAAGCATGTTTCTGTGGATTTTATGTGCCATGCTCTCTATTTGCATTGATGTACAATATCATTCATCTGCAGCTATGTCAAGCTACCTGTACATTGTGAAATATGAGTTACCATTGGTCATCAAGGCATTTATGAACGTCAAAGAGAGCACAGGGTAAGTCTTCAAGCTACTCAACAGAGGAAAAATGTTAGTGGGAACAGAAATGGGCATTGTAGAAATTTTATCTGATGTCTTCCATTGAAACATGTAAGAAGAGATCATGGTTGAGCTCCAGTTATACTGGCCTACTTACTGAGTCGTCTGTTTGACATATGATACAGCCTTTACTAGAAAAGGGGTTAGAAAAAAGCCTTGTTGTTTGACAAAATAGCAGGACATGTAAACAGGATCAGTGTTCACTGAATGGCCAGTCCAATTACTATTTTGTTGTAATGTAATCAAGCTGTAGTTCCAACATGTTCTTAGAAGCCAGCATGTGTATGGTAGTTTTTTAACACTGCCTTCGTACAAAATATTATTGTATCTTCCCATCTTAATCACTGCAGTGATGTTTCTCTTGAATCGGAAGTAACTATTTGGGCACAAGCATTCAGGGACATGAGTTGTGTTTCTATAGGAATTTTAATACCATGATTAGAGTATGAGATTCCCCCATATTTTAGTGGAGACAATGCTTGCAACCCATAGAAAGTTTGCAATACCTAAACCTCATTGTATTCCTTAGACTGTAATCAGACCCGCTAAGTTACATCAAACTCAATGGTGCTTAGATTCATGTAGCTTTCTCTGAACTATGCCCATTGCATTTTTGAATAGCTATAAAGATAGTAATTATTAATTTCTTTGGGAATAACCCTTTCCAATATGGTTTCTCTGCCCACATAAAGAGGGCTCTCCACTGGGCATAGCAGTGCTCTTCCTTGGCATGTTTGAATACCCATTTGCATGCAAGTACAGCTTCAACCCATTAAAGAGTGTGTAAGGCCTCCTATATCCCACACCCCTGAGTCCTGTGCCATACCACTTAGGATATAAACTCCCATTGGACTCAGACTTGCTTCTGAGTAAGCATATTTTGGATTAGGCTACCAGTCCTTCTGAAGCTGTTAACTGGAGCTCAGTCTCATTGATATCTGTTGTACTTAATCCAATGTAGTTGCTCTGACCCAGCAAAGCACAATCAATTGTGCACAAGAGGGTCTTTCCTATTGACAGCTGTAGAAAAGTAAAGTACTCCCAAAAGACAGGACCTTACAGAAACATAGCCATTAATGGGAACTCATGTGCAATAGGTACTGTGGACCAGTACTGCTGTCCTGTGTTTCTCTGTTGCACTTTGATAACAATATAATATTTTTAAATTATAGATGTGATGACCAAACAGTTTTTTCAACTAAGATTTCTTTCTTTTCTCACAGAGAATGGTACTTCAACGGTGATTATTTGGTTATATTGGTATCCTTGTTCCTCATTCTTCCTCTGTCATTGTTGAAAAATTTAGGTAAGTAGGCACAGGAAATATAGATAAAACTAGGGTGAACAAATTGGGAAATAATGGCAGCCCTCTTTGTGATTAACATGGCACCTGTAATATGGAAGCCACTTCTACATTCTGCTCGGTTTTATTGTAAATGGAGAGCTAAGTGTCACAGCAGTTTCCGAAGTCCTCCTAGTTGATGAAAGATAGATATATGCCAATATGAAGTCAATATTCTTGAGCAGCAATTTTATATCCATTTACCTGGGTGTAAGTTTTATTAAAGTTGGGGAGCCTAAGAAAGTATGAAAGAGTAGGATGACACCACCACATTAAATCTAATAGTGTTCTTATTGGATGTGTTGATTTGAATCTGTTGATTTGGGATAATATAATGGATAGGAAATCCCAGATAATGGCTAAAACAAAGGTGTGTGCTTTCTAGTTGTACAGTGATATTGAATCAATATATAAACAATACCAATTCTTGTAAATCTATTGTCTTGGAAACTCACTTTTGAGTTGTGCAGACTATGCTACTGGATGTGCCATCGCCCAAATGTGTTACAAGGACTAACTTAAATCATTTTTCTGTTACAGGTTATCTGGGTTACACCAGTGGATTTTCCTTGTTGTGCATGGTCTTCTTCCTTATTGTTGTAAGTGCAACATTTTCTATGCATACATTTAAGTGTTTAGGATATTTAATTCAAGTGAGATTGCTAATGACTTCTAATTACGTCCAGTCATTATTTTCTAGAACAAATGTATCCCGTGAAAGTAACAGGCAGTACTCTATGTCATTCTCCATTAGGTCATTTGCAAGAAATTTCAAATTCCATGTGGACTGGAAAGCGACTTGATTAATGCAACTCTGAATACCACCCTAGAACATCTGTCAACCACTGCACCTTTTCATGTATCAGAAGTTAATATAACCAGTGATGACCAATGCACACCGAAATATTTCATCTTCAATTCACAGGTAAATATTAATATAACATGGGGTGGGAGAAAATAATCAGCTATACTAAATAGAAATTTAATTGTGACTATTTTAAAGCCTCATTGACTGCTGAAAAATCCTTTTTAGCTTACAAGAGCACTGTGTACCCATAGTAAGGTTCAGTGCTTCTTTAAATGTCCTTATGTTAAACAGGATATGACTGTAAGCTGGAGAACATTTTTGTCTTGGGAACAAGGCTGCCAATAACTTAAGTACACTGCTGGCTTTTAACAATGTGAACAATCCGATCCCTATTTAGCAAATGCCTGTGTTTTGAATTTTTGTCGTGCAAAAAAGGCTATCTGGCCTACAGCCTATAAAGATGCGTTGTGAGTTCTGAAGCTGTTGAAAGGCCCCACCACACTCAATGGAGCTTACTTCCAGGAAAGTGCACATAGGATTGTACTCTTAAGTAAGATGCATGAGTGGTCCTGCTCCAGTCCCAGAACAATTTGTTTGGGGCTTTACACTGACTATTGTGAAGGCAGGCAGAGGCCAATGGGTAGGGATGCCCACCCAATTGTAGCGCTCTCCAGCAGTCTGGACTGGAGGTTAGGATTACAGCCTTTCTGTGCAATCTTGCGCATGTTGATTTAGGTGTAAATCCCACTTTAAAAAAAAAAAAAAAAGCTAGCTCCCTCGTAAATCCTTCCCTGGTCTGATGCCACCCCTCTACTATGGACTATAACTTCCATAAGATCTAGCTAGTATAGACCAGTGTTTTTCAACCTATTTTGGGCAAAGGCACACTTGTTTCATGAAAAAAATCACGAGGCACACCACCATTAGAAAATGTTAAAAAATTTAACTCTGTGCCTATATTGACTATATATAAAGTAATTCTCTTGAATAGGAATCAAATAAACACAAAGAAAGTATTTTATAATTACTTTATTATGAAATAGTAAGTAAACAGAAATATGAAAAATTATAAAATACTTTATTCAGTGCGCAACCTGGGTCTGTTTGGCTGTTTTTTTTAAAATCTTTCGAATTTTTCAATTTTTCCCACGGCACACCAGGCAACATCTCGCGGCACACTAGTGTGCCGCGGAACAGTGGTTGAAAAACACTGGTATAGACAACTGTTAGGGGTGAGAATTTTAACCCAGAATTCCTGAACTGTGCTTACTAGCACTGCAGCCTTAGCTAATGAAGAAATATACTTACAAGTTAATATTACAGAAATATTCATAAGTGCATTTTTATTTTTGTGCTTTTCAGACTGTCTACGCTGTACCAATCTTAACATTTTCCTTCGTCTGCCATCCTGCTGTTCTTCCTATTTATGAAGAACTGAAAGGGTAAGTAAGACTTGCGCATGTTACACATGTCAGATATTTTATAGAAACAGGAATGGAAACACATACTTTCAGAACTGATAATACATTTTGTTTCTTTGAAACAGGCGAAGCCGCAGAAGAATGATGAAAGTCTCCAATGTTTCATTTTTTGCCATGTTCCTCATGTATCTTCTGGCTGCTCTCTTCGGCTACCTGACATTTTATGGTGAGCAACTTCTCTTCTATTTCTGTTTCAGACACAAACCAACCAAAATAAACCACCCTTAACGTTCGTTTTGGTGGGAAAGGTCTGGTAATGTGCTAAAGTCTTCCTACTGAAACCAAATGAAAAGTGTTGTAAGTGCATTGTGTGTTCTTTGCATCTTATGACTATGAATGTAATCTCAGATGAGAGCCACGAGGAACTTGCTTTCCAAAGTCCAGTTAACTTATTTGGATATTCAAAGGAGTGCAGACTCGCAATTTGAAATGCACTGCTAATAAGAAGCAAGTCTCGTTAGATTCAGGAGGGCTTGCTTCTAAGTTGAGATGCTTAGGATCATGTTGCAAGGGGAGTGAATGCTGTTAGAAATGTGAGTGGTGGCAAAACATAGCTCTCTGGTTTTATATGAGAACCAATACATGTAAATAAGTAGAACAAGTAGGGTTTAGAACAGGCACCCCCAAACTCAGCCCTCCAGATGTTTTGGGACTACAGTTCCCATCATCCCTGACCACTGGTCCTGCTAGCTAGGGATGATGGGAGTTGTAGTCCCAAAACATCTGGAGAGCCAAGTTTGGGGGTGCCTGGTTTAGAAGCATAATTGGACAACTCCATTTGAGAATCAATTGATATGTATTTAAACAGAGCACAGGGATTTTCCTGTTATATATATATATATATTTGCCATCTACAGTAATTAACATTCTATTAAAACACAATTTTCTTTGCAGGAAATGTTGAGCCAGAGTTGCTTCATACTTACGCTGAAGTCTTGGGAGCTGATGTTCTTCTCCTTATCGTTCGTCTGGCAGTCCTGATGGCAGTGACACTTACTGTGCCAGTTGTGATTTTCCCAGTAAGTTTTTTTCCCCCAGCTTCAACAGTAATTTGGAAATCAAGCTAATTTAGAACTTGTCTGCTAATTTCCAGTTGTGATTTTTTTTAAATAAATAAATAAATAATTCATTTCCTGCTAGCTCACCTTTCTGCATCTGTTTGTTTTTGATGAGCATGAAAGGCAAAGAGATCCATTCCCACTGCTGTTGAATTGAATCATTTCAGCTTTAAGCTGGTAGACTTTGAATGAGAAGCAGCCTAAAAGTAAAGGCTAAAATCACAAGGAAAGTTAAACATTGGGAAGTTCACAGAAGGAAAGCTTCCTGCTCCATCTTCCCCTCTGCAACACCCCCCTGCCCCAACCAATCTTCTGCCAAAGCCTCTCTGAAGAATTGGAGGGTCCTCTTAAACAAGTTGAGATGGAAAGAGGAGGAGGGAATTGTGAACTGCAAAATTTTCCTTAGTTTAAACTTAACTTAGGATCCAACCTGAAACCTTTGGCAATCTATAAGGGCTAGCAAAAATTCAAAATGGATTTTCCCCATAGGCTATCCCTCTCACTCATTGTTACAGTGTTATAAACATTTCCAAAAGTTTGAAAAATATACTTGGAATGTGCCTTTAAGGTGTTGTTGTTGTTGTTGTTGTTTTAAAAAATAATTTTAATAAACTTTCATTTATTTTACAGATCCGCAGCTCCATCACACAGTTGTTGTGTTCAGGGAAAGAATTTAGTTGGTGGCGCCATACTGCAATTACAATGGCTCTTTTGGTATTCACCAACATTCTCGTGATCTTTGTTCCCACAATTCGAGACATATTTGGATTCATTGGTAAGGATTCTGTTGTTCTCAGTTCTTCTTGCTGTCGTTTTCTAAAGCTTTTTTTTTTTTTTAAAAAAAGAAAATATCAGAATACTGTAATAGAAATGTTGACCATTTTTATTTATTAACGCAGGTGCCTCCGCTGCTGCCATGCTGATCTTTATACTACCATCTGCTTTCTACCTTAAGCTAGTGAAGAAAGAACCAATAAAATCTGTTCAGAAGATTGGGGTGAGTAAAGAGAAGTGCCCATTATTATCATGCTTGTCTAGCTCGATCAGTAGAATCGAAAAACGCCAAGAGCTCCTTGGCTGCATGAGCAGAGTGACTATCAAGCATGCTGGTCACGAAAGAAAAACATGGCAACATTTATGGAGAGTTAGGTTGCTGGAAATGTACAGCTAATGAAAGAAGACTAAGGGAGCTCTTGAATTCTTACCAAATTCTTAACTAGCAACAGACATTTCATCACGGATTCAAAGGAAATAACCACCAGTGTGTAAAGGAACCGTACAATAAGCCCAATTTCCTTGATAAGTTTTCACAGCTACATCTCCCACAACAGAGAAGTCAAGATGTGTTTGAAGTTTTGTCCTCTTAGTTTTGGGAAATGCAGCACTGGAGAGAAGAATGTGAGCCCCAGCTGTGTATACAAGTTCCCTTATGTGTCCATAATTGGCCCTTTTCTTTATCAAGTGCTATTTGTTTCTTGCAAAATGCTTCAATATTTTTATATAATGTCTTTTGTAGGCTCTTCTTTTCCTGATCAGTGGCATATTTGTGATGACTGGAAGTATGACCTTGATCATTCTGGATTGGACCAGCAATGCTGCTTCTAATGGCCATTAGCTATCTGCTTTGGACTCCAGTGCTTACTCAACCGTCTACTGAAAAGAAACAGAACTTCTTACCCACGTTTGCAATTCTGCTTCCTTTCGAAATGCAGATTCTTTGATGCTGGTTCTTCTGAATGGCGAATAGGTGAACTTTTTTTAAAAAAAGATACTATTCTGCACTATGGGAATCAATACTAACATCAAACCACCTGAATCTTTGGCTGAGGGAAGTGACTATTTATTCCATTCCAGAGAATGGACAGCTCTCTCTGTAAAATTTTATCAAGCCATGTTTGGCTTTTGTCATTGTTACAGTACTTGGATATTTTATTGTTTTACTTGAATGTGCCTAATGGAAACAATTGATGTGAGAAATAAGTTAGTTTACATCGGGGGGTAAGCTAACCATTGAAAGTGAATGAGAAAAACACTATTATTTTTGTACCAAAAATTTTATGGACCTCAAAAGCACTATTTTGACTTTAAGAAAATGTTTTGTAAGTTGATGATCCAAATAAGGGTAAAAAAGAAATCTGTAAAACTGTTTAAGCAGAGTTCTAAATTCAACATGTTTTGCCTGCCTATAGAGGCATATCCTTAAAAGTATATTTTTGGCCACATGAAATTATTTTTGAAACCTATTATATGAAAGGTTGATTAATTTGAAAGACTCAAAACTGTTTAATGATTTCTTCACGTAACTTAGTTATTCTAACCTAAAACCAAACAGATATGTTATGACAACCCCATGGCAATATTTCTTATCCAAGCAACATAAACCACCACACTCTTTCAAGTAGCTATTTACTCAAATTGTCATGTTTTTAAAAAGAATTCATACCATTAGAATGGATGATGCTTTAAAACAATTTTTATGTAGCAAATGTAGCATCCAATCCCATTAGTGCTACAACCAAACAAGACCCTTGAAATTAATGAGGGATGCATAGGAGCAGTATTTGGCAAATTACTGAAAGTGCAATCCTAAGCATTTTTCTTCTTGAGGTACTCAATAGTGCAATTAGATTAAACAAATGGGCTATTATTATTATTATTATTATTCAGTTGCAGGTACCAACCAAATCATGTTGGGTCATTTGCCATTAATGTGGAGTTCACATGATCCAGCGGCAATTTTACACATTTTAGCTGTTTTTTGTAACAAGTAAAAATGAGGTCCTACTATCGTTTACTAGCAGTCTAGCAGTATTCACACACTGTACGGTGTTTTTCAACTACAAGTTTTCATCCATTGTTGGATTTTAAATTATTTTATGTTTTTGTTCCTCTCTGACAATGTGATATTCCTAATTGCATATAGTACGCCGGGATTTGGTGTGTATGGCAAAAGTTCTCTTCATAAGGCAACTGGGATTCCTAATACAACGGATATTGTATAGCAGTCTTTTAAAATTACTATTACTATTATTATTATTAAGACCTTGATGGGAATACACTGTCATCTCATATTTTTCTGATATAGGCATGTGCTATTTGAGTCTTAAGTAGTTTGCTTTGAAAAGGAGGTGGTAATTTCATGGTCACTGAGTGCTTGATCCTTCCCTGTTTGCAAAGAGATCACCATTAACGAGCCCTTCCTCTGTGTGCATTTGGCATACTGGGAACATTACAGGAAATGGAAATTCTTCCATGTACTTCCCATATCCCGTCCAGCCCCTCTAAATTAGGTCAGGGTATACAAGAAGAACACGGTATGCATATACAGACCAGTGGGGCCAGGGCTTCACACCCAGAGCAACCAAACCAGTTGTGCTCCCCTAAATTCACCTCTGTACAGACTTTCCGTTCCCCATCTTGCCCTGCAAGTGTATTGCTATGGGCAGCACTTTTGCAGAGCGGGGAGAATAACTGTGCTCTTATTAGCACTGCATGGTGATAAACCTGTATGTCGGTACTACACCTGCATAGGTAAGGATCATACACTGTTGAGTTACTATGCATGTTCCCTGCATTATTTCCATCCTAGGCTGAAGAGATGTTGTACTTTCATGAGAGCACATCCAGTACCACTTAACAGACACAGATGCTGCTGGGAAGCACAGACAAAGAATAAAGACAGGCAGAGTTTTAACAGCAAAGTCCTCAGTGGACGGCTTTCCGCTATGTTCGTTTGGCATAATAGTTTAGAAATCTAATTTAGCTGATTTCAAGCAGTAGTTGAGTTATAAGGATCAAATCATGGCATTCAATTAGCTAAACAATTCTGGCTTTTTTTCTTTTTCTTTGAAAAAAACGTTTAGGTCCATTTTTTTAAATAGTTGGCAGATTACTGCCACTCTGTCCCGGGTTTTTACAATCTGGCAATGCAAACCGTTTTGTTTTGTATTTCTGCATGGCAGCTGCCACCCCTAAAGCTGCAATCTTGATTCCATGGAGGTCAGTATCAAGAGAAACCTGCCTTACTGAAAAGTGTCTACAAGTTACAAATGGCTTGACATTTTGAACTCAAGCCATTGTCCTGGGCAGGGCAATGCAAACTCTACTTGAATAACAGTCCCGATAATCTCTTTTGTTCTCAGAGAATCCAGGTAACCAACCAATATGTGAAACTTTGCTTTGCTCTGTACTTAAAAACACCCAAACAGAGACCATCTTGTGAGTTTTCAAAAACCAGTCATTTTCAAAGCAATGGCTTGGTATAATGTCAGATGCTATTTTTATTGGCTTACATCTCAGAACCACCACTGGCTTCGGTGTAATCCATTATACATCTGTGCATGATGTAATGAAAATGACATCTCTCTTTCCCTGCAAATTAGACTAGTCTAGTGGTACTTGGCTTTCATATTTTGCATACTTCTGAAAGCTGGTAAGATGAGCCTCAGTTAAAATGGCAGCTCTTCCAATTTACCCATTCATGTGGTTCTTGTAAAAAATAATAATACTAGGATTCCCAAGTACCTTCAAGATATCAGAATGGTACAGGGAACAAAGGACCGTTTTTTCTGAACACACTGGAGAGCGTTTGTAACCAAGAAGCTAAGTTCATCGGTTCATCTCAACAGCTGGAAGAGTGGTAAAGGTAACAGAAATTACGAGACTGTACTAATTGTTGCATTTCAAAGGAGTCATTGCTGGATCAGGGATACCTCGACAGTACACTGTGAATCATGCAGTTTAGTGTCATTCAGTAACTAAAGAGGTTTCCCGCCTGACCTGGCTGTGTATCACTAGGCTATATTGATTTCTAGTGTCTGTTGTAAACCTGTCTCTTTAGAGGTTTCATTGAAGCTCACAGTTTCAGTATTAAATTAAACCACTGTTTGTCACCTAATTTTTAAATTACTGTCTTCCATGTTATTTCATTCATAAAATGTAACATGTTATTTATAGAACAATAACCTGTTGAAGTTAAAACCTATTTTTCAGTATTTATGGGTAGCCTTTGTATATAAACTGTGTGTGTATATATTGTAAGTATATTGTATATAATGTAGGTTTGGGAGTTTGTGTTTATGTATATAAGCTTTCGTTACGATTCATGGCTAATGCATTATGTCCACGACTCATTCCTGTTATGCATTCAGTTGAAAGAGCTATCAGATGGAAGTCTCCAGGGAAATAATTATGGCTCCCCAAATGGAAATCCTGTGCCCTCAAATTGTCTAGGGACACAATAACATTTAATGACCAGGGCTGGCATCTAAAAGTGTTTCCAAGGACGTGATAGTCCAATGAGGGGTTCTCCCTCCCTTTGAACCACACACAACTGATCTGAAACTTCCCTTGCTTTCAAAAGCAGTTTGCTTTGTGGGATGGAAGGTGTAATGGTTCTTTCAGAAAAAGAAGTCTAAAGTTTTGGGGTTCATAGACCTAGTTTCATGATTCATGCAAGGGCTTTGCAGTGTGAAGACAGTTCGCTGCCCCCTTGTAAAAGGGAAATGCAAAGCCCCTGTGTGCATGAAGTTATTCACTGGGCCCCTTATTCGTTACAACTGTGTACACACAGAATCTCTTGGATCCACAGAGTACAGGCTTTCAGAATACAGTTTGCCATAGATGGTTTTTCAGTAACTAGTTTTAAAATCAATATATCAAGCCTTCATGTACAGGTATGGTAATATTTGTATATATTGTATATGTATATATAGAGAGAGATACACACTGTAATGTTAGATCAACAATTAAGGGACAATTGTTGAAAAAGAGTGCTACACAGTTTCAATGAAACATTGTATGTTTTAACTAAACTAAAATAAAGATATAATCTTAAATTGTGCAAGTGTGAACTTATTTTTCGAGTATAGATAACATAGCTATACAGTGCCAAAAGGACTCTTAAATACCAAGTATAGACACTAGAGGCTATGTGCCCATGACAATTTGCTACCACCAGACTTCCAGCTTGTCCCAAAAGACAGCTCCATACAGACAGCACTTGGTTTTCCCTCCCTAGAGGTTCCCAAGTATTGTGGGACATCTTCCAAAAAGAAATTCTGCCCCTTTTTGGGCTGCAAACACTGATTCTTTCAACCATCCCCTTGAGAAACAAGAATCTTACTCCTGGATCTTAGAATGTGTTATAACTACCAAACTGATTTCTTTATGCACCTTAATACCACCTCTTTGATTGTTTCCCGAAAGTCTTAAGCATTTCACCCCAGTGATGGGTTTGTTGAGTATTTAATAACAGCACATTGTATCCATAGTGTTAAATGAATGACACGTTGCATCATATTGCTTCTTGTTATCCTTGTTAGTATCTCCTTTCTTTAATAGGGGAAAAAGATACTATAGGCTTGGATTTGTGCGTTAAGGAATTGCCACTTTTCAGGGCAGAGGCGCCCCATGGAAGCTTACAAAACAATTGGAGGAAGGAAACCTCCTTTGGATCCAACCCATAGTATGGAAGATTACGTAGTCTGTAGAACCTTTTAATGTGATTATGCTGACAGTTTCATGTAGAAAGCACAAATGTTGCTGGGCAACAGTGGCCATCACCCTGACCATCGATCATGTTGGCTGGTGCTGATGGGGCCTGCACTCCCAACAGCAGATGGATAGTCACAAGTTAGCCACCCCTGCTTTATAGCTTCCGGTTTCTGGACTTTGTAACTGAGATGGTAAATCAAATCACTTTTGACACCACATAGTGATGCAGGGTTTGGCGTTGTGGGTGCTTCTCGGAATTGGAACGAGGCCACCAACATGATAGAGCAGGAAGACCTTTGTGTCACATGCCCCTCATCAACTAAGCTCACATTTCTGTCAGGAGGCTCCCAACTTTTCCATGCTGATTTGTACGTAAGTGCATGGAGTAAAAAGATCTACAAGTATTTCTCAACCTGTGACTTTCCTGAGTCACTGTTCAGTAGAAACCAGCTTTTCTGTAGAAAAGGACAACACTCTCAACCTCCTTCAGTCTGTAGCGGGCCAGAAAAGATGAATGGGTAATGGTACATTATATGTCACATTTTCATACAATATTATCATCACCATCCTCATCATCATTTGCATATTTGGAAGCATTTAGTGTTCTTTAATTATGTGAAGCAGTTAATATTCCTTATGTTAATTTTAGAATAGGTTTTGAGGTAGCATGTCCAGATAAATTAATCTGTTTTCTCTCAGGACTAGTGTGGTGGGTTCAATAGTTTATGTGCGAGCTGTGGATTGGTTCCAAATAAGGTCACATTATCTCAGTTTCGGAGGAAAGTCAGAAGCACTCCTCAGACTTCAAAGTTCAGCTCAGCTTAAGAGAGTTGTTTTTGAGTTTTTGTTTTTAAGGAGTTGACTGTTCCAGTAAGACCAAATCTGCAGTAATGATGCAAAACACACACACACTCTACTGGAATGCATGTACTTTTAATCAGATCATGTCCAGGATTTTTTGGTGGGGTTTCATTTTTACCCACTTAAAAGAGTTATTCATGTCTATAAGTTGATAATTGCAACAGTATTTTGTAATTCATGCTTGGTACATATACTAAATGCATACCTAAATCACATCAACAGCCCAAATGTTATTTAAAAAAACAACAATATAGGAAACAGGAAAATGTAATATTTTATATGTCCAGCAGATGCACAGCAGGATCTGAGCAGAGTTAAGTGAGTCAGCATGTCCTGGTCTGGAAGGATTACAACATCAAACATCCATTAACAAATCAAGAGGCTCAGACTATTATTTTGTGTAGGTCATTAAGTGTTCTGGCCTCTGAAGAGTTACACTCATCTAATTATATTAAACTGTCAGTTTTACAATAAATATTAGAAACAAATTGTTTACCTTACAGAGCAACAGCCAGTGAGGTCTGTGCAGGCTGATTGGGAAGATGGTGAATGTTCCTCTACTCAGTTGTATGATATTCAGCTACCCTGGAAAACCAGAATCCATGCATTATAAATCAACCAAAGGGTTATGCTCCTAAACTGTGTTTGCCAGAATGGCCAAAACTGTTGAAGAAGAAGAAGAAGAAGAAGAAGAAGAAGAAGAAGAAGAAGAAGAAGAAGAAGAAGAAGAATTTGGATTTGATATCCCGCTTTATCACTACCCAAAGAGTATGTAACCTGAAGCGTGTGTAACCTGAGGTACCACTGTATCTTAATTCATCTGGGGTCTGGGGGCGTCAATGTTACTCTGTCCGCAGTAGAAAAGGTAACACTAACCATAGTTTTTCCTGTGGACTCCTGATTCCCACATTACAACCTTAAAGGGTATTTAAAAAAAAAAAAAAAAAAGATATCCAAAGATATTTCAGGGCAAGACAAATCAAGTGTGTGTTTTATGACATCTCTACTTCAAAGTGGCTGCAGGATGCCTAGCTTACATGGGGAAAGTCCGTTGCATCAGAAAGATACTGCATGGGAAAAAACTTGCTCAGTTGCTGCAATGAAACTTGTGCAACCTACCATTTTTGGCCAAACTGCCTTTTTTCATTCAATTACTGTTATAAATGCTACCAGACATTACATCAGATCTTTCCGCAGAGAGAGAAAAATAAACAAATAAAAGGACAACCATTGCTAACAATTTTAACCATTTACTTGTGAACTTTAACAGATTGAGGTTGAATCCTGACAAGACAGAAGTACTGTTTTGGGGAAACAGGGGGCAGGCAGGTGTGGGGGACTCCCTGATCCTGAATGGGGTAACTGTGCCCCTGAAGGACAAGGTGCGCAGCCTGGGAGTCATTTTGGACTCACAGCTGTCCATGGAGGCGCAGGTTAATTCTGTGTCCAGGGCAGCTGTCTACCAGCTCCATCTGGCACGCTGGCTGAGACCCTACCTCCCCACGGACTGTCTTGCCAGAGTGGTGTATGCTCTAGTTATCTCCCGCTTAGACTACTGCAATGTGCTCTACGTGGGAAACTGCAATTAACCCAGAATGTGGCAGCTAGACTGGTGACTGGGAGTGGCCGCCAGGACCATATAACACCAGTCCTGAGAGATCTGCATTGGCTCCCAGTACGTTTTCAAGCACAACTCAAAGTGTTGGTGCTGACCTTTAAAGCCCTAAACAGCCTCGGTCCAGTATACCCGAAGGAGCGTCTCCACCCCCATCGTTCCGCCAGGACACTGAGGTCCAGTGCCAAGGGCCTTCTGGCAGTTCCCTCATTGCAAGAAGTGAAGTTACAGGGAACCAGACAGAGGGCCTTCTCAGTAGTGGCACCCACCCTGTGGAACACCCTCCCATCGGATGTCAAGGAAATAAGCAGCTATCCTATTTTTAAAAGACATGTGAAGGCAGCCCTGTTTAGGGAAGTTTTAAATATTTAATGCTGTATTGTTTTTAACACTCAATTGGGAGCTGCTGGGGAAACTCAGCCAGATGGGCAGGGTATAAATAATAATTCAATTCAATTTAATTTATTCATTATTATTATTATTATTATTATTATTATTATTATTATTTAACAACAACAGCAACCCTCTTATATTTAACAGATTTCTGTATAGGTGCTTTGTTCTGAAGCACCCATACATTGGCTTTAGGCCAATTTGAAATGTCAGGGGATCCTCACCCACTGTCTTTGCTTGAAGCAGCAGGAGGGGAATCTAAACTAACACATGTGTGTGCATTGGCACAATGTGCTCTTGCAGTCTGCACCAGGAAATGAACAATCTAAATATGGGGACCTGCCTTAAGATCCCGTTCCTGCTTTACAAGGTATACACTGTTTTGCAGTCAGTGGTGTGCAGTGAAATTTCTCATTGCGTAACAGTTAGGGCCAGAGGTGCCAGCTTGCAAGGGCGATTGTGGGGGCCCAACGTTGAGCATCTTGTTTCCCTCCCTAATCAGGCCAGAAGCTTCCTGGGCTTTGGGTAGGAGGTGCCAAGGGAACATTTAGAGGACTAGCGTAGTGCCCCTGGTCCACTGACCACACACCACTGCTTGCAGTCCCTACTCCCATGACCTTTCACATCAAAGCAGCAGCCTCAGGAGATGGAGAGATGTCCCTAGTAACAGTCAGGACACAGTTTAGATGCTGGGCACCATCATAAGCTGTCGTACAGAGAGACTGGCTGGCAAGAGGTTGGGGGAGGAAGAAAGGGTGACTCATCTACTCCATGGTTTCCTTCTTTGCAATTCCTCCTTGTGTCAAGAAGGAAATAGGTGCTGTCAGATTGCTATGAGGATCAGCACTCATGAGGCCTGTTGATTTGGACCCACCCTAGTAATCAAAGCAAGCTTATCCGCCTCTTGCCCTCCTTTTGCATTCTTGCCCCCACTGAGGCTTGTGGCACCGTAGATTTCCATTAACTGCACTTTTTGTATGGGCAGATAAATGGAGGGAAGGCAGCACACCCAAAAAGTCACTTGCCAGTCTGGCGAATTCTTTGCACAGAATCTGTTATACACATAAAAGTCCCCTGTCTGCAAGAGTTTCCGCATGAAGTACACTGGTGTGGACAATTTTGTGATGGACCCAGATAGCTTTTCCTTTCACCAAAACAAATGTGGAAGTGCTACATAAAGCTTTACAACTGCATCGTATGATGTCCATTATCAATAAAAATGTAAGAGCAGGCTGGGCCACCCCAGGGCTCCATCTAGTCTTGGAAACCAGTTCTCCAAATGCCTCTGGGATTCAAGCACAAGAGCACTCTTCTGTCCTGTGGCAACTGGTATTCAGAGGCATTGCTGCCTCCAACTGCAGAAGGCAGAGCACAGCTATCTTTTGTTTGTTTGTTTGCTTGTTTGTTTATGCATATTTACAACTTATATATAAACACCATACAATATTTATAATTATCTCTTAACCTCGGACTTCCCAGTCCATCTCTCCATGGCATTCTAGGTAGTCTTTTGTCGGCTGCGCCATAATCTATTATTCCACCCATTTTAATCTCGAATCTTCTTTTATTTAATGTTATCTGCTGCTCGTATGTTCATTCCTACTTGTAGGTTAAACTATTACACCCTCTGAGATACTCTTAAAAACACATCCAATCATCTCTTACCCATGACACATCTTTATTTCTTAGTTTTGTGGTCATAGTTACTAATTCTGCGTATTATATCAATTTATTCTGCCATATTTATTTCATGAGTATCTCTTTTTCTTTCCATTCCCCCCTCCCCACGTATACCACTCCAGCTGCGGTGGTCGCATATAAAAAGAGATTCGAGTGCCTTTTTCGGGACATCATCACTTGTTACCCCTAACAGAAATGCCTCAGGTCTTTTGGGAAATGTGATCTTGAGGATCATTTTTTTTTAATTCTGCATGAAGCATTGCTCAGTATTCTGTAGCATATTTACACGGCCACCACATGTGGATCAGGGTTCCTTCTAGCTCTGCCCTCTACCTAAAGCACAGCTATCATGGCTAGCAGCCATTGACAACTCTCCTCCATGAACTTGTCTTTGTTGTTGTTCATTCAGTCATTTCCGACTCTTCCTGACCCCATGGACCAGAGCACACCAGGCACGCCTATCCTTCACTGCCTCTTGCAGTTTGGCCAAACTCATGTTAGTAGCTTCAAGAACACTGTCCAACCATCTCATCCTCTGTTGTCCCCTTCTCCTTGTGCCCACCATCTTTCCCAACATCAGGGTCTTTTCTATGGAGTCTTCTCTTCTCATGAGATGGCCAAAGTACTGGAGCCTCAACTTCAGGATCTGCCCTTCCAGTGAGCACTCAGGGCTGATTTCTTTAAGGATGGATATGTTTGATCTTCTTGCAGTCCATGGGACTCGCAAGAGTCTCCACCAGCACCATAATTCAAAAGCATCAATTCTTCGGCGATCAGCCTTCTTTATGGTCCAGCTCTCACTTCCATACATCACTACTGGGAAAACCATAGCTTTAACTATATGGACCTTTGTTGGCAAGGTGATGTCTTTGCTTTTTAAGATGCTGTCTAGGTTTGTCATTGCTTTCCTCCCAAGAAGCAGGCGTCTTCTAATTTCGTGACTGCTGTCACCATCTGCAGTGATCATGGAGCCCAAGAAAGTGAAATCTCTCACTTGTCTAATCCTCCTTTAAAGTCATCCAGGTTGGTGTCCATCAAAGTTTAACTATGTTTAACTATGTGTTGCATGAAGAAGCACTTCCTTTTGTACTCATCTGTCTTCTAGGTTGATTCTATTTTGGCTAATTGCCCTGAAACAAGTCCTGTTATCCCACAAAACTGCCATTCAAATCCTATACATTGCTAATTTTAGATACATTTGCCATTCCTTCTTGACAAATACATTATGTAACTCGTGAGTACTTTTTAAAAACTATCGTTTCTATCTCTTCTCTTTCTGTACTACTATATATAGTAAACAAGTATCCTGGCAGGCTTAAAATTAATCTTTAAAGAGGATCAAACAAAAGTGGGGGGAAATAAAGGATTAAACAAAAATACATTTTTGATTATTATTATTATTAGGCACCACTTTAGGGCTATTTTCTTGTTCATCTCCTGTCAGATTTCTCAAATGAATTTGACATGTATATAGACCCAAAGCACACACATTCATCATATTTTATATTTAGGTTTATGACTTGGATTAGTGTTGGGATTTACGGTTAGAACAGGCTTACCAGAACTTCAGATGCTTGTTCTCTTCGACTGATATTTTGAAGAAATATGTGGGACATTTGTTTTATACCAGAACCCTTCTATCCCAAACGGCATGTTTAGGTGGGTCAAGGCTTGTTTCGCAAAAAGGATGAGTGTTGTTGTTGTTGTTGTTTTATCTTCCTCCTTTCCATGCTCCAAAAAACCTTGAAAAAAATTTAAACATAATAAAGGTTTTCGTTAATTGAATGTTTCATTGTTAGGGTTACCGTTAGATAAACTGGAAAGCTGGTAGTCAAATTTGTCCCATAGCTCACCTGTGAAAGCACCTGTGGTAGCGAAAGCAAACTGAGATTCAGCTATCCTGCAAGTAGGAGGACAAATCAGTATCGTCTAGCTACACGCAGCTTGGCAGTAGCAGCTTTTGCCAACCTGGTACCCTCCAAATGTTCAGGGCTATTTACATGCTGGAGATGACGGGAGTCATGGTAAAAAATAGACTCTGCTTTACCCTAAATTGGCCGGTGTGTCAGTAAGGTCCCTCCAACTGCCTGTGATTCTGGAAAGAAAGAAAAAAGAAAAGAATTCCTGGTAAGTAATTTCACACATCTGCAACCAATCTACTTACTCCTTGGCTGTTTGCTGCTTGCTCATTTGACTACATTAATTTGACCACTTCAATTATTAATAAAGGAGGTTGGTAAGGTGGGAATGGGGGAGAAAACCTATCGTTATTTCCCATATGCCTCGACTCTGGCTTCCCATTCATTTCCTGAAAAGTGAAGAACGCCTTTGCTTGCTGTTAATGGATTACTGGTGGGATTCTGCTGAAAAGGCATTTTCTGCCTAGGCTGGGTTGCCACATAGATCATTAGGACTCCTGAGCATCATTATTTCAATTATTCATTGCTCAAGCCTGTATTGCTAAGGACCTGATTCAGCAAGGTCCTCAAGTACATCTATAAGTCTAACTACGTGAATAGTTATGGGCTGAGACACCCCGCTTTATACCATACGTATGGGGAGTGCATCTTCCATTTAATTCTGCCAATTCGCCAATTCGTGAGGTGAAGTTCCTGCATTACTGCCACCATTGCACATAAATTCAAAGCCATTTGTTTATATTATCCTGTTTTACTAAAGCATTTATCTATACACAGTAGCTGTAATATACTAGCATTGTACAAAACCAGTCAGACACCCTTTTTATCATTGTACACACACACACACTAGAAAGTTATCAGATTTGTATTCAGTTGGTTACCAATTCTTTTGCTAACCCATATGCAAAAGTATCTCAAAGGAAAATGAGGGTGTTTCCCCCCCCCTAACATTATTTGATTACTGAGTTCACTTGATCATATTAGATCATTTATTTTAGCATTCCACAAAGATCTCTTTTAAACACACTTTATTGATAAAAATAATTTCCACTTTTATTTATCTTACTGGATCACGTTGTTCACTGAAATGTTTACAGATGCTGAATATCTTGAGAATGGACATTAGCATTATTATTTATCCATCAGAGTTATGCAAGTAGGATCATTATTTTACCCTTTACATGGCTAATTTCAATTTGCTATTTTAGAGCATTCATAATTCAGGATTTATTTATTTTTGATGTAACACTCAGGGGAAATAAATTGAATCTCCAAAGATCTATAACCCCCTACCAACCCACAAAAAAAATTAAATATCCAAAGCGTCAGGTCTGTACTTGCTAAACCTTTCAGTCACCCTTAATGCCAGGTTACTAATTTGCTTGACTTAGGTCCAAACTAGATGTGAGGATACATTTCTGTTCTCAAACTTTTTCATCTAGCAACTGTGGTGGGGTGATCAGAATTGGGAACATGGTGTATGTAAAATGGGGAGGGGGGTCGACTGCAAGCCCCTGCCCCATCCTCAGTGAACACATTTGACTAGACCTGACTGAAACTACAGGTCCAACACCTTACAGAGGAAAATAGGGATGCACATCTTTGGGGGCTGCACCCTCATGGGAGCCAGGTGACCAGTGCTATTTTTCTAGAAAAAGAGCTGCCAGAACTCACCATGAGCGCTTCCCTTGCTCTCTTCTAATGGCAATGGCGCTCACCTGAGAGGTGCCAGATCTGAGTTCCGGCGGAAAGAAAAAAGCCCTGGGGGTGACTTGCATGAGAGCATGGCCCTCCAAGATGGGTGTCTTTTGGGAGCACACACTCTCAGGAGCTGAAACAAGACATCCCAAGATCCAATCAGAAGCCAGGGTGGCTTCTGCAACTCTTGAGATGTCCTGCTTAAAGTGGGACAGTTGACAGTTATGCAATTGTTTATGACACACAGCTAGCATGGTCTCTCTTTCCGGCTGGATGTGGGGATGCACTGGTGCCTTATATTCTCTTACCATCTCCTAGGTCCTCCCCCCCATCTGTAATTTCAAAAGATGTGCCTAGGTGCCTTACAACAGACTATTAGGAGAACCGCCAGCAGTACTCCTGGCTCAGTTAACCCTCTCCTGTTCAAACTCCCAATCTTATAACAATACTCATACAGTCGTACCTTGGATCTCAAACGCCTTGGATCCCGAACAAACTGGATCCCGAATGATCGAAACCCAGAAGTGAGTGTTCTGGCTTTCGAATGATTTTTGGAAGCCGAACGTCCGGCGCAGCTTCCAATTGGCTGCAAGAGCTTCCCCTGCAGCCAATCAGAAGCCGCGCTTTGGTTTCCAAACATTTTGGAAGTCGAATGAACTTCCGGAACGGATTCCGTTCGACTTCCAAGGTACGACGACTGTATTAGTTTGGAATATGACAGCCTTATGGAAACGAACCAGAAAAAAGTCATTTGTTCATATAGATTTTAGTCCTCTCTATGGCTGAAATCTGAGGGCCGGTAGTCTTGGAAATTGCACAAATCACAACCGGAGGGGGCTCAAAGAGCATTCCATTCTTGGCAGCCATTTCCTAGTTTTAGAATTCGACCAGTACATATACAGTGGTACCTCGGGTTACAGACGCTTCAGGTTACAGACTCTGCTAACCCAGAAATAGTACCTCGGGTTAAGAACTTTGCTTCAGGATGAGAACAGAAATCGCATGGCAGCAAGAGGCCCCATTAGCTAAAGTGGTACCTCAGGTTAAGAACAGACCTCCAGAACAAATTAAGTTCTTAACCCGAGGTACCACTGTATACCACTGGAGGCCATAGAGATTCTAATGGGACAGAGGGCCGATGATAGCCTTTAAAGAAACGCCCACATCATTTACAGCACAATCCTACAGATTATATCTACTCTGACATAATTCCCGTTGAGTTCAGCTGCACTTATATCCAAGTAGGCTATTCTATAGGATTGCATTCTTGAATCTATAACAAATTTAGTTGTAATATTAAGCAGTCAGAATAGACATTGCTTTTTAAAAAGGAATAACCCAGGTCTGACAATTGCAACACATATTTACATATCATCAACTTATGCACATAGGTTTATCCCCCCCCACCATGAAAATAAGCTACTATATATACTGCACAAATTATTTCTCAAATTATTTCATGGTTCTATACTTTATACTGTGTAATTTAAAAAAATACAGACGATACAGCAGAGAGGGCAGCATAGATGGATTAAAAACAAATTAGTTCCTTTACTTTGAGGTTTTCTTCCTTCCTGAGGAACAAGATAAGGGAGAAAGTTTGCATGAAAGATATGCGGAGAGTGTATAACACATAACTGCATTGTATGAATATGTGTGGGTTGGTGATAAGCAAAAATGCTAACAGTCACAGCAAGGGTAGTTGTGTGATTATATGGAAATCTGTGCTGAAAGAGGAAATGACAATATAAATAAAACAGTGTGCAATTTTCTTTTAGAAGGAGCAGCAAATATTGAACTCTAAGGATGCAATCCTAACCCCGCTTACCTGGGAGTAAGACTCATTGAATTAAGTAGGACTTACTTCTGAGTAGACATGGGTAGGCATCTTTGCTAAGTTCCTACATCTGGCTATTTTCTAATGATACAGTTTTGAGCAAATCTACTACACTTACCCCAGATGACCCATGCCACCATGTGAGGTATGTAAACACACACATTTTTGCTGAAAAATTCTGGAATCAAATAACAAAACCAAATTCACTGATAAATCACCAGTAATTTACCATTGCAGTTTTATGTATGTATTGAATTTGTATCCCACCAGTGCTCCTGAAGGCACCCAGAACAACAAACACATCCACATTTAAAAAAAAAAATGTTTCACTGTTTATAATGACTAACTGTTGCATTTGCCTCTTTTTATAAGCAGATCAAGGATTTATGATATATTTATATAGACTTTTCCAGCTGATCTTCACTGCATTTGTCCTAAATCTCATCTCATCAAAACATGACATACAACTTTCCCTCTAGGCATCTGAACACAGGCAGAGGCAATGGATGAAGGCTGTCTGACTGAACTCTTAGAACAGTGTTTTTCAACCTTTTTTGGGCAAAGGCACACTTGTTTCATGAAAAAAATCACAAGGCACACCACCATTAGAAAATGTTAAAAAATTTAACTCTGTGCCTATATTGACTATATATAAAGTAATTTTTCAATTTTTCCCACGGCACACCAGGCAACATCTCGCGGCACACTAGTGTGCCGCGGAACAGTGGTTGAAAAACACTGTCTTAGAAAACATCAGCTACAATGTTGATATTGCTGAAAGTCAGTCAGAACACCTGGGCTGACTTGAAATGGTAAAAATGAAGTATACCCCAAGGTAGAGAGAAAGAGAGAGGGGGGGGAGAGGGAGGGAGAGGTAGAAGACCCCTCTCCTTCCACCTCTTTGGAAGAAATGTGTGGCATAAGGAAAGTCAAACCCATGCCTGTGGGGAGTAGGTGCAGCAGAACAGCCACTGCTTCTTACACCAGTCCATGGAGTATGGGCACTGTAGTGTCATTGTTTGTGCCATGGTGCAGGGAGCTTCCCGGGGCCAACCCTTCCTACCAACCTGAATCTGCTGGCGTTCTCTGTGGATGGCTGTCATGTATGCATCAGGACCACAATTGGTGGTCAGTGGTGGTCTACACAGATGCTGGATTTTGGTCTCTGTGTTTGCTATTTATTTTGTTGTTTAGTCATGTCCGACTCTTCGTGACCCCATGGACCAGAGCACGCCAGGCACTTCTGTCTTCCACTGCCTCCCACAGTTAAGTCAAACTCATGTTGGTAGCTTCGAGAACACTGTCCAACCATCTCGTCCTCTGTCGTCCCCTTCTCCTTGTGCCCTCCATCTTTCCCAACATCAGGGTCTTTTCCAGGGAGTCTTCTCTTCTCATGAGGTGGCCAAAGTATTGGAGCCTCAGCTTCAGGATCTGTCCTTCCAGTGAGCACTCAGGCCTGATTTCCTTAAGAATGGATAGGTTTGATCTTCTTGCAGTCCATGGGACTCTCAAGAGTCTCTTCCAGCACCATAATTCAAAAGCATCAATTCTTCGGCGATCAGCTTTCTTTATGGTCCAGTTCTCACTTCCATACAGCACTACTGGGAAAACCATAGCTTTAACTATACAGACCTTTGTTGGCAAGGTGATGTCTCTGCTTTTTAAGATGCTGTCTAGGTTTGTCATTGTGTGTATATGTGTGTGTGTGTATTGCATTATCCCCTCTGCTGGGCTGAGCAGGCATAGGATAAAGAGATCACTACACCAGCCTAGTCACAATGTGTCTGCACCCCCAGCATGAAATGGTGTATAAGAACAGAGGAGCACCACTGTGGCAGACTAGCAACCACAATTTCTCCAAATCATGCATATCTTTATCATATCTCTATCATGTCACCATACAGTCATTTTTTAAAAAAAATAAACTAAATATTGCACCCTTTCCTCATGTGGGAGTTGTTCCAGTCCCACCATCATTTTGGTGGCCCTGCCCATATTTTTAAATGCCACTGAGCATGATTTTCCATTCCTTCAGTCAATGGAGATTTGCAAACGTTAACCATGTATGTTATCATAATAACACAGAAGCAGAAACTGTTCTGTTGTTATGCCTTTTGGCACTCTTATTTGCATTGTGTTAAAGAAATGTCAACCTATTCCTTTTTAAAAGAAGTTGTCAGAAAGGTCCTGTGCTACACTTGCTGACATGCCCTTAGGCTGTGAACACCTGCTAAGTATTTTCAAACATACAATCAGTATATACATGATAGGATTTTCTTTAATGAACTGTCCTTTTCTCTCTCTCTTTTTAGAATGCCTAACATATGACAAAAATAACAACCTTCCTCAGCGTAGAATCTAATCTGGACTGGTTAGATGTTCGCCACAAGGGACTTAGAAGTATATTTACTGTAACCGTCTAGCTACATGTTAGTGGGTTTTCTTTTCAAAAGCACACAAACATTGCACATTTTCCTCCTTTCAAAAATAACCTGAATGAATTTATTTGCTGAACATGTGCTGAATCCTGCTAAAACCTACAATAGAGCCAAGAGGTTAACTGCAAGCTGGCAAATCTTTGGCATCAGTGTGATCATGTTTATTTATTTATATTTCATAAAAAGTTAGACACCGCTTGATTGTAAATAAATAAGTAAATAAATAAATCTCAAAGTGGTTTACAAAGATAAAGCAGTAAAATCAAGGAACAAAAATACAAACATACGGTACTTTAAAGCATACGAATGTTAAAACAAATTAAAATAAACCCCAGCTTTCCAAATATCTGGATGGGTTTGTTTAAACAGGAATGATTTTAGTAGGAGCTGAAAACAGGAGCACAATGAAAGTGGCTACTCGATTTCAACAGGCACTGCCATATGAAACAATTGAATTCTTACATGTACAGTATTATGTGCTACAAGTATTCTGTGGCACTTGTACTATTACCAATTCCATCAACCGAAGTGGTTGAATGGGCACCTGTGGGGTACAGCATTCTCGTATTAAGACAGCTTAATAGGTTATCTGATTTCGCAAGTTAATGAATACTTAAGAATGGGTCTCAACCGATGCATCTCTGCAGCAGGATTTCTCTTTCGACATTTATAACTCTTTATTCAGAAAGGAAGGAAACGATCAATACATATATTAAAACTAACAATGACTTCTCAAAATGGACTTCGACTGAACTTTTGAGTATCAAATTCCAGGAAATCTGATTTCAGCTGTCAGCTTCTCACAGGTTCCCATCCCTTTCTGTGTACAGACAATGTCAGGACTAGCATAGGCTCCCTGGCCAATACAACCTGAAGTAATTATCTGTGATTAAAAGAGACTATTCAGCTATTTCAAAATCCTATTTAAACTTCCTACTTGGCAACTTCGCACAAAATGTACACGGCCAAATTGAAAATGTTTTATCAGACAAAACAAATCTACATTTGGTATAAAAACATATCTGAACGTATATTTGGAATATGTTTGTGTTTTCCCCCCTCTACAATGCGATTCCTGTAAAAATCCATAGAAATATTATTTTTAAAGAATTCAACATGGGAAAGCCCCATATGTACCTGCTGCTCCTCCAAAGTGGGAACTCTGACGATGGAGGATGCAGTTCTTATTATGGTATCCTGGCTCCAGATAATTTGAGGCTTTAAAGGTCAGTGCCAGCACTTTTAAAATTGAACAGGGTTCAGTAGCCTTTCTCTGCTGACCAAAAGTGAGCTTGATAGACATGCAACGGGTTAGTCTAGCCTCAGCTGTAGTGAAATACTTTCCATCTCTTTTTATTTCCTTCTTATGGTGTTGCAATAGTAGCAAGAATAAGGGCAAATGGTTGGCCGGAATAAACAAAGCCATCCTGTGCCCACTGCCTTGAGTTGCCACACTTTTATCATCCGCATTATTCTGTTCCATCACTTGGTCACATTTATGTGTGACCAATTGTTGTTAGGTCTCTCTTTTTTAAATGATCACCATCATTCACGTAGTGGTTTTTAATTGAAAAAGCTGTTTTGCATTGTTCTTTTTATCTTTACAACTTCCCCATACATTAAATAGTTTTATTCTCATTTTTACGAATTAGGAGCTGAAGCTGAATATAAGCCATCATATGGTCAGGGGTCCCTTTACCTTTTTATGAACCCAAGGCTGCAGGGATTAAAATGTGAGCAGCAACTGGGGAGGTCTCATTTTTATTGCTGTTGCATTTCTTGTTTTACCTGCATCATATTTGTTTAAGTAGGAGATGAAAATGCAAGGCCTGTGGAAAATGTAAGTTATTTAAAATGAAATTGGATCCAGGTAAATCTTTCAGCCCCGTGGTGGCACTGTAGCATTCTCATTAGCTGTCCTTTAATAGCCCTGTACCAAAGTTACCTACCAATGACTGCTTTATGAATTCAAGCCTCCGCAGTCACCTGCCTTTCTCTCTCAGTCACATGACCTTTTTGATGTCAGATCGTGTGATCTCTCTCACTCCACATAAAGAATTCTAATTTTTTTCTCTCAAGGAAGCCAATATTCCATATGCATGGAATTCAGCAGCTGCATTCTGAGCTCAGAATGCTGGTACATGGACATGCAAACACACATGCACATATAACACACCACACTATTTGAACATGGAAGGAGCCACAAAGCAATATGCAGCCCCTGAATAATACACTGCTGAGCCCAATACTCAAATGTACAAAGGAACACTTCAGCAGCTAATATAGTAAACAAACAAGACTGTGATGCAAGGATGCTCAGTTTTGTTTATCTAACTGTCATAATACCATCTAGATAAAGAAGCACATTTCACGAATTCCAGAAGCAGAGCTGGAAGGAATTCCCTTCTGCTAATTTTTGTTACCATCATCGCACATTGCCAGGAAAATGTAGCTGTGGTTTGCCTTGCAGACTGACATGTTTTCTGACGGTGAAATGAAATGCATGTCCAATTATACATTACAAGCAGAGGCAGCTGCGGCTGCAACCCTTGACAAGCTTAGTAAAAGCCAACGGGTCTTCATTTCAATTAAGTACGCTTAAGATTGTTTGTTTGTTTATTTATTTATTTATTTGGCATACCACTCTTTATCCATAGATCTCAAGGTGGTTCAAAACAATTGAATGTTGGAGAAACAAAACCAAAAAAATGAGCTTTTATCTAAATTTCCCCTTGCTGGCAAATACTACACAGGTAGCATTAAACAGCCCCTCCAGGTGTCCCTATTCTCAAGGGACACTCCCAGATTTATAGAGGTTGTCCCGATTTCTGATTTGACCCCGGAATGTCCTGCTTTTCCTTAGGATGTCCCTATTTTCATCAAAGAAATGGTGGAGGGTATGGAAATATGCAATAAAGATAAGAAGATAAGTAACTATGCAGTCTTTAGAAGACATCTGAAGGCCACTGGCAGACGAAGGAGGGGAGAGGGCAGCGGTCCGCACCGAGTGTTATCCCTGGCGGGGTGCCATTGCAGCCACCCCCCAGGACACGTGCCAGCCATGTCCCCTCCTGTTCTCCGCTCCCAGTGCTGGAGCATGTAGCTCCATCACTGCTGAAGGCAGCCCTGTCAAGGGAAGCTTTTTTAAAAAATGTTTAATGTTTTATTATGTTTTTATGTATGTGGGAAGCTGCCCAGAGTGGCTGGGACAACCCAGTCAGATGGACAGGGTATAAATAATAAAATTATTGTTGCTTTTGTTGTTGAATAGGACGCCCCTATTTTCATCAGAGAAATGTTGGAGGGTATGCATTAAAAGAGCTATCAGGCTTAACTAGATAACCTAAAAATTATTGTCTGGACATTTGGATTTCACAAATACACATACCATTCAGTTTAACCCAGTGCTCAGATTACAGGTGGGGGGGGGGGAGTGGCTGGCCCCAGCACCCTATTTTTTGTGATGCCCTCGCTCAGAGACTGAAGAGGGGCTTGATTTGGCTAAAATATAGGGGCGAGTAAAGCAGCCTCCTGTCAAAACACATCCCCTTTAGAGGCCTCAGCCAATCCACAGCATCAATACCACCTGTGAGGAAAGGAAATAAAGTCTGGTGGGAGGGGGAAGCAAATGCCCCCCCCCAGCCTTATATTTAAAATCGTAATTTGGCATTTCACATGGGAATCCCTAAATTTCCATTTATACAGTAATTCGAGCACAAATCACATTACTGCTCTGCAATGTTAAAAACAAAACAGTGACAACAGCTTCACCCAGACTGAGGATCCCAAGCATGCTCTACCCCAGGCATAGGCAAACTCGGCCCTCCAGATGTTCTGAGACTACAATTCCCATCATCCCTGACCACTGGTCCTGTTAGCTAGGGGTGATGGGAGTTGTAGTCCCAAAACACCTGGAGGGCTGAGTTTACCTTTGCCTGCTCTACCTGGACCAAGTCCAAGGAGCTCTGTAGGATCAAGGAAGGTTACAGGTAACACCCATAAGGTGTGTCCAGAATTTTCTTTCAGGAGAAATGCAAAGTGCACCTGCCAGTTTACCGGACTGGTGAATGCAATGAAGCATAGACACGTGGAGAGATAAGACACTGAAGGAAACATCAAAGAAAGCTCTTTTTTAAAAAAAAATCCACCTTCTTTCCTGTTGCCACCAGAAAACAAAGATAGGAGCCAACTACTAAGGTCCCCTCCAAAGTTGATGGGGATTGCCATTCGATTGGTGTGCATGCACAGCAACATGTGATCGTTTATGCAGGGTGGGGCTTACCTGGACCCCTCCCCATATTTTATTCAAGTTGGCACCCCTGATATCCTGTATATCACCAGATAGCGTTGTCTGTACAGCACAGAATCCTAGAAATGCAAAGTTGGAAGGGACCCTGACAATCATCACCCCTGCAATGCTGTCACATCTGAGGATCAACCTTGGCGTTATCAGCACCATAATCTCAGAGTTGCGAGTTCGGGTCCCACGTTGGGCAAAAGATTCCTTGCATTGCAGGAGGTTGGACTAGAGGACCCTCGTGGTCCCTTCCGACTGTACAATCCTATGATTTGGGGTGTGTGTGTGTGTGTGTGTTGCCCCTTAAACTCTCCTCACCTAGATCAGAAGCAACGGTTCAGCTCAGGCCTAGGGAAAGCTTGCCCACGCTTGACTTCCTCGTCGTATCGCTTTCTTATTACGGGGCAAAGCCGATCGCGTTCAAAACACAAAAGCACAGATGGTCCGACGGCAAACAGCATCCTTGCCACCTGCGAGGGAGGGAAGGAAACGAAAAGGGCTGGTGCGGGAGGGGGGGGGAGTAGGGAGGAGAGCCCACGCGCCCCAGCCTGAGATTTAAAAGCATTTAATCCCTCAAGAACGGATTAAGAATAAAATATCATAATAATAATGCGATACTGAGGCACAGAGCATCCATTCACCCACCAAAGACGACGACGACGACGAGGAGGAGGAGACGCGAGAGGAAGGAGGCGGGAGCTGCGCGCTTGGCGCCCCCTTGAAGGTCGTTTGGCATCTTCCATTCATTCCGTCTCGCGCATCGCCACGCCGCCTCAGAAACAATCGCTTGGCTTTAAAAAAAATTAAATTAAATTAAAAAGGAGAAAAATTCTCTTCCTCTGTGAGCTCGCAAACGTCACCCCTTCTTTGCAACTGGTCGACAAGAGCCCGAGAGCGAGCGAGGGAGAGCCAGGTCTTCTAACAAAGGAGAGAGGACCCCCCCCCCCAACGAAGGCGGGGCGCGGGAGAAACACCTCAGCTCGGGCTTCTTTTTTTCGTGAAGACGGAGGGGGGAAAGGAGGGGTCGGCCGCATTCACAGGTACGGAGTTTGGGGAGGGGGTGGCAGAGAGCTAGCCTCGTGTCCCCTCTCTCTCCCTCACCTCAGCCATTCACCCTCGGAAGGACACATGGCCGGGGACAGGAGAGAGAGAGCAGCTTTCTAGCTGGCGCATGTTGGGCGTAGGTGCCTGGCCAAAGAGGTTTGGGGCTCCTGGGCGCCTGAGGGAAAGGCTCGCGCCTGAGGGAAATGGCGAGAAGAGGCGCCTCGTTGCGGCCCAGGAGCCGCGTGTAGCCGCATGGCGAGGGGGGTCCCCGCCCCAGCCAGCTCCCTTTCTTCCCGCCTTCGCTTCTCGGGCTGGCAGGCATTCTTCTCCCGGACAAGTACCGGCTGCGAAAAAAGACCCGCACGTTTTGGCCTCTCTTTTCTTTCTCCATTATGGGTAGGGGGGGGGGGGAAGGCGCGTAGGAAGCGAATGCGCGTGTGACTCATGCGTCGCACTTATTTCCACCTCTCTGAGATGGGGTGGGGGGGGGACCCACCGTAAATATATATATATGCGCTAAATGAGACCCTAATGAAACAGTTTTAGCAGACATAGGTCACTGTTCAGGCTGAGGCACGTATCACGTTGCTAGAGTGTAGTCCTAATAAAAAGAAGCGGGCTTGCTCCAATATATGTATAAACGGATTTGACGGCTGGCACAACCTTGACACGGGGAAAGAAGGGGAGCGATCAGGGAGAGTGGAATTCGTCTTTGTCCTCCTCACTTTACAAAAGGTTCCACCTGGAATGGTCCCTTCTTTTCTTCCAGAAGCCCCGCCCCCCCAGTTTATTTATTTATTTATTTTAAATGGAATTGGGTTTCTGAATTGCTGGCAAGCTAAAGCTGATACTCTTGAAAGCCCAAAATAGGGATGTTGGTGGACCCGAAACCAAAAGAGGGACACTTTTTAAATGACACATGGGAACTTTTTGAATGGAACATATTGTCACTGATCTTCTTTTATCTCTTTTTTAAGGCAGTTGACTTTTCGGCTGCTTAGGTACATTTGCTGTGGGTGTATTTATTAACGCTTCAATGCATTGCCCTTTTCACCACAAAAAAGACTTTGTCCCAACCTTGCCTGTGGCCCACTCAGGTCTAAAATCATGCATGCCCTTAATAAAGATGTTGTTGCTTTCACAGGAAATTCAAATTTGCCGTTTTTTTTTTTTTTTTAGAGCCAGTAGTTTCACCCCACTCCACTCCACCCCTTTAAAGCTCCACTGGAACATTTTTGTGCCTTTTTCTTTTTAAGATAACATACATCTGTGCAAAATTAAAATGCTGCTCTGCTCTGACTGATTCTGTAGGATCTCTGCTGGGTATTCAAGAGGGATGCTACAGATTACTTTGGAATTAATTATCAATTTCTTACGTCACTTGGCTGTATTGTAGTCCTTGTGCACCGCTTGGAGACTGGAAGTTAAGCGGTTTATAATTCGTTCAAATAAGTAACCGCTTCACTGGGGAGTACAAGGTTATGCTAGGAATGCAGGCCTGGTTCCATCCTGCATCTGTATAGAGCTGGCATCTTTTCCAAGTCTTGGTTTCTCTCCTAGAGAGCCTTTTTTCTCTGTTCTTTTCTCTGTCTCTTGTGGTTAGCGCCTTTGCTTATTTTAATCACACACCATCAGTGTCCTTTCTGCCATAAGCCATTTGTTCACAAAGCAGAGTTGTCATACAACCTGTTGCTATCTCTGATTGCCTTCACAGGCAGAGTGGGGAGTAAAGGTTGTAAATGCAGAAATACTGGGTGATGTCCAATGAATTCCTAGAGTAGGTCCATTGGTTACAGTGGGTCTGCTTTGAGTGCGACTAAACATTGTGTAGCGCCTCTTATAATCACCATATTCATTAGTATTATTAGCTTAAATTCAAGACAGAGTTAAACTTGCTGAAATGCACTGAAATCGGTGGAGTTAAGTAAGTCTCCTGATTCTGTGTTGGATTTAGGCTATTAATATTATGATTATTGGCGTCATTGTCTTCAGCCTGCTTAAACATGCCAGATTATAATTTGATTATCCTGCCTCCCACTGGTCTCCTTCTGCTCCTTTTATATAGCCATTTTAGTCAGGCCTCTTTTATCCTTGAAAATAGTTGCATCTTTTATGGTGGATTTCACCTTCCCCTGCCTGATTCATTTCAAAAAGAATGCTGAATTTATCATTTATATTTATTTGTGTGGTGCAGTGGTTAGAGAGTGTTGGACTATGACCTGTGAGACCAGGATTCAAATCCTGGAACAGCCCCTGTGCCTGCAGATGTAGTAAACTGGGCTTACCAGATTCTGAAATACCTTCTAAAGATTACCCCCACCACCTACAACACAATGAAACCCAGAGTCTAAAGCAGGGGCCCCCAAACTAAGGTCCGAGGGCCGGATAAGGCCCGAGGGACTTGTTTATCTGGCCTGCGGCGACCCCCGCCACCCGCTGCTGCTGCCCGCACTTACCGGCGCTGCGCTGCGCGGCTGCCCACTTCTGGATTGGAGGAGCACCGGAAATAGCTTGTGCGCATGCGCAAGCATTATTTCTGGTGCACATCCGGGTCAGAGGAGGCCTGTGCACATGAGCACAAGCTATTTCCGGTGCTCCTCCGACCCGGAAGTGCGCCGGAAATAGCGTTTGCTGACCCCTGGTCTAAAGTTAATTTAACTGCTCCATTGCTCATATCTATCCTGCCTGAATATCTTTGGTGAAATAAAGGCAAGTTATAAATACAGTATAATAAAATGCTCTTAATGATGCCCTGTTGGACTCTTTAGGAGAGGGGCTTAGCTACTAAACTTTACATCAGCTTGCTAACACTGAAAACTGAACTTTGATAATGAAACAAAATAGAAAATTCTTTCCAGTAGCACCTTAGAGACCAACTGAGTTTGTTCTTGGTATGAGCTTTCGTGTGCATGCACACTTCTTCAGATACTTTTGATAATGAAGTAAACGTAAAGGGACCCCTGACCATCAGGTCCAGTCGTGTCCGACTCTGGGGTTGCAGCGCTCATCTCGCTCTATAGGCCGAGGGAGACGCCGTTTGTCCGCAGACAGCTTCCCGCTGGAGCGGTCCCTATTTATCTACTTGAACTTTGACGTGCTTTCGAACTGCTAGGTGGGCAGGAGCTGGGACCGAGCAACGGGGAGCTCACCCCGTGGCAGGGATTTGAACCACCAACCTTCTGATCAGCAAGCCCTAGGCTCTGTGGTTTAACCCACAGCGCCACCTGGGTCCCTCGATAGTGAAGTAGTGGATGGGAAATGGCTGTTCAGTTGAAATCCACCACCAGAAATCCCCCAACAAGCTTTTCTTAGAACGGAAGGGTAATTTTCATAATGCTACTCGATGCCACATAGTTTATCTCATTTATTTATTTATTTATTTTTAAAAGACATTTGTGTGCGTACAGAGAAGAACATGCCAATCCACAATGTGGCTTTCAAGTCTCCTCCATTCCACAACATTTCTCCCTTCTCCCACTACATTGTTGTGATCAGAGATAAGAATGGTGAGGACATCTTAATATCCTCTTTTTGCTATCGTTTTCTCTCACTCTTAATAGCTCAGGCCTAAATAAATGTGGGCTTTAAACCACAAATTGGGCAAGAAAAAAAGATATTTAAAGCAATCTTCAATTGACTCTATGCTGTATAAATAGCCCTTTAGTCCATATATTTAATGTTCTGAATCAAAGAATGAATAGAATTTAGGAGGCCGATGAGCTAGAGGTGCATGTGGTCTAAAGTCCTAGCATTATGGAAGAATTTTAATATCCTACATGATGATCTTAATAATGCATTTTAAGAGACTTGAATGAAACACAGTTTGTTTGGATAGCTAAACTTCTTTACAGTAGCAATTCTCAAGCCTGAATTAGCTTTACATTTTGAGGTGATGTAGCGAGGGTTTTATATTTGTTTACTGTATGTGTTTTAAATGTTTTGATACTTTTTTTAAAAAAAAGATACTTATATTTTTGTCAGCTACCACATGCAAATCATTGCTGGCTACTTCGTAGAATGCTCCTTTTAGAATAAAATAATAATAAAATATGTCAGTTTTGCAAAAAAAACAAAAAACAAACCCAAGAACAGGACCAGAGAAATCGCATGTGAGCTGATAAAGAGGATGTTAATGAACATGAATATACATACTGGTAATATTCAGTACACTTCCAACAACCAGTGCAGAATTAATTGCTTTTTAATATGTGTGTTCTGCCTTTGTGATCTTCCCACCCCATGCCTGCACCTGGTCCCCCGGTCCCCCCCCCCCGTTCTATTTTAAATGTTAGGCTGTAATCCTGTAGCCAGTTTCCTGGGCGTAAAGCCTGCTAAACTCAGTTCGACTACATCTGAGTAGTCATGCATGGGACTGCACTGTTAGTGGTGTGTTGATTTGATATAGCACAGCAATTTGTTTTAGTTTGTAGCTGCATGCTGGCATTTGTAATCACAGTGGTTTCTCATGGTTATGCTGAGTTATCAGCACAGGGATGAATTTAGGAGCAACAGACCTACCTGGGGCAGCAGACTTCGGTCCCACAGGTCTCAGAGGGCACCTCTCCTGGGCTGGCTACTCATCTCTCCAGTCAACAAGCAAAGCAAATAGTTCACCATTACTGTTGACAAGCGGCCAGTGTTGCATTTATGTTTGTTTATGTTTGTTTAATTTGTGGGGAACATTACGCCACCACTACTCATTCGGTGACGTACTTATGACTGTGAGTGATTGTGATCCAGACTCATGCATGCAGATTTATAGTCTTCTATGGCAAGCAAACTCTATGCGTCAAAGTTATTAAATCTCTGCACATACAATAAAAAATAAGGTATTCAGAAATGGAGCAAATATATGCAGGGAGCACTACTTATGAGTCTTGTTCCTGATCCTTGGTTGAGGGCTCCATGCCTGGTTGGGTACACTGAAGACCCTGTCCCACCAGCAGGCAAACCCTTCTCATCCTTGCTTTTCCCTTGAGCTGCAAATTGGCGCTGGGGACAAGATGGATGAACAGTCACAGAAGACTTCCTCGCAGGAGTACAACTTCATGGTTCAGTGTGGAGTTGGGCTTGGTGTTAGCACAGAGTGCTTAATAAGCACACAAAAGGCTTCTTCTGTGTTTGGCTGACAGAGAAGGTTTTTTCCCCAGAGGTTAGAAAAATTAGCAACATCATATATATATTTAGTTCAATCTTCCCCTTTCCCAAGCCTGGCTAAGAGAAGTTGCAAAGGAGAAATATGAGCTTGAATCGATTTGCATTTTCACATGCACCTTGATGGTGCATGTGATTTGCCCAAAGCTAAATGCAAGTGAGAGCAGTCAGATTTGAGTTTAATGATTCCTGATCTATTTATCAACCTGGTAGCAGGAAACCAGTTTCTGAACATGTGCAGTGTTGGTTTGTTGGAACTCTCTTTAAAAACAAACAAACAGTTGAATAGAACATCCTGTTTATGTCTCCAAATGGAGTGTGTGTGTGGCCCAGGGGTGGGTGGGAGAAGTAGGGTTGCAGTAGCAGGCCAGGTCTTTGACATTTACACATTCAATGTACCCTATCTGTGTAAAATGAAAGCCCACACCTGTCAGAAAATTCTCTTTTCTGTTTTGCAGTCTTTTTCAAACTTAGAAAACATACCCTTTCTGCATATATGCAGTAGTATGGCTAATAGGTGGTTCGTCAGTGGCAGTGTTCAAAATTAGCCAGGCACATTTTGCACCCTGCTATCGGTCACTTGCAACCAAGGGAAGCTGCCTGGGCCTAACATCTCCACCATCTGGAAGTGCATGCCTGGGGATCTTTGGAACTCGGCTGTTTTCACACACTAATACCACATCCTGTCGTAGAATTTCTATCCGTTGTATGTTATCTGCACAATCAGAATGAATTTCAGGAACCAAAATGCTTTTTCTGTGCAGCCTGAGCAGGAGCAAGCAGTAAACAATGTTACAGTTAATTGCTGTAGCTTGTCTTCATTTACCCCACCCCACTGTCCTGCTCATGGTTGCGAAGAATATTCCTAAATTATGAATGGACTGTGTCACCATTAAGAAAAAGAGGTCGGAACAGGCCAATAGATATGTGGACAGTCCCTGGATAAAGTGGCTTTTCTTATTTAAGTTCTCAGAAGTTCTTAACCCAGCTTAAGGTTGTCATCTGAACTAGCCAGATGTTTTACTGATACTCAATTACTGTACAGGCTGTCCATCATTTGAAAAATAAGACTTTAGAGCCGTCTTGCCCCAAAATGGCAACATTCCGTTTTGGCGACTGTAACCTTGTTTTATGGAGCCATTTGGTGCCTAGCGGCGCGGTGTCTAAACCATTGAGCCTAGGGCTTGCCGATCCGAAGGCCTGTCGTTCAAATCCCCACGACGGGGTGAGCTCCCATTGTTCGGTCCCAGCTCCTGCCAACCTAGCAGTTCGAAAGCACGTCAAAGTTCAAGTAGATAAATAAGTACTACTCCGGTGGGAAGGTAAATGGTGTTTCCGTGCACTGCTCTGGCTTCACCAGAAGCGGCTTAGTCATGCTGGCCACGTGACCCGGAAAAACTGCGGACAAATGTCGGCTCCCTTGGCCAGTAAAGCGAGATGAGCACCGCAACCCCAGAGTTGTTCGTGACTGGACTTAACTGTCAGGGGTCCTTTACCTTTTTTACCTTATATCTCTTAAGTTTCTAACAATGATCAGTAGCGTAGTAATGGAAGCATTAATATGCCTAATTTAGGGTTGCCATATTTCAATATTTCAAATTCGGACACAAAACTTGTTGAGCTTTTTTTGGGGGGGGGCAAAATTATGGAGACTCTTCCCCTTCATCCATACTTCTAAAATGGCAATTACAGCATGTTCAAGGCAGTGTTAGAAACTCAGATATATATGGTAAGCTAATCATTTACAGTGGAACCCCGGGTTATGCACGCGATCCGTTCCGGGTTGCCGTGCGTAACCCAGGAGTGCGTAACTCGAACGCACATTAAAAAAAACCCCTGAAAACCCGAAAGTCACGTCATTTGAGCACTTCTGCACATGCACGAAGTGCGCAGAAGCATTCTGTGCATCTGGCGGACACGCGCACTCCCATGTGCTCCAGAAAACACTTCTGGGGGGCAGGAGTGCGTATCCCAAACGTACGCAACATGGAGCGTATGCAACATGAGGTATGACTATATATCTGAGGAAGAAGCCTACAAAGAAATAGAAGTGCCGAAAGGGTCAGTGCTGGATTTATTTCTGAATATGTTTGCTATTTCCTCAGTGAAGCTTTATTTGCTTTAAAGAAAAGGATAGTATTATCCACTCAGAGGAGAAGTACTTAGATCAGGCATAGGCAACCTTCAGCTCTCCAGATGTTTTGGCCTACAACTCCCATGATCCCTAGCTAACAGGACCAGTGGTCAGGGATGATGGGAATTGTAGTCTGAAACATCTGGAGAGCCGAAGGTTGCCTATGCCTGACTTAGATGGTTAAACAGTTGTAATAAGCTTTCACTTAACTTACATTCATGTTTTGAGATCACAACCCATTTGAAGACTTCCCTCCTTTTCTTTCTTTTAAAAAAGCGGGTTATATTTAACATTCCTTATCGAGCCTGCCTGTTAACATTCAATGTGTTACAAGCAACTGTGGTTTTTAAAAAATCTTTTTTCCTGTTGCTGAACTTTATCTTCTAGAAATTATCACCTGTGATAACTTGCTTCCTTTCTAGTTCTTGACATGTGTTTTGTTTGAAAGGGCCGGTTTTTAGAGTTGCCGTGGAACTTAATATCTTATGCTCATAATTCCATAGTCTGTCCTCCTGGTCCTAGTCCTCTTCTTTTAAAAGGTGAGGCTAGGGAGAGGAGGGAACACAAAAGATATCACATGGCAGTCTTTACATAAAGGAAGCAGTTTATGTGAAACCAGAGCTCTAGGTCTGAAGGCACATAAATGAGCCTCTAGCAAGATCAGCCTGCCTATGAACAGAAAGAGGAATCCAATTTCAGCCTGTAAGCAAATTGTTGACTTCTATGGCTGAAGCTAGTACCCTCTAAAGCCCAGCTTTAAAATCTACCTGAACTCAGGTGGAAACAGTCCAAAGGAATGGAGGCTGAAAGTCTTCTTTTTTTAAAGAAAGTAATTTTAAGAGACCCCATAAGGGTCAGTGTAGGGTACCAGTTAGAGTGCTGGACTAGGACCTGTGAGACCAGGGTTCGAGTCCCCACACTGCCATGAAGCTCACAGGGTGACCTTGGGCCAATCACTGTATCTCAGCCTAACTTACCGGTACTTCATAGAGTTGTGGGGATAAAATGAGGAGGGGAGAACCACATACACCACTTTGATCCTCTTGGAGAAAAAGTGGAATATAAATGCAATAAATAAATAACACCTCCAAAATACCTGTCCTCACACTTTTAATAACCTTATTAAAAAGTTTTTTTTCTCATTCATCACGTTTCCCACAAAAATAAGATGAACATTTAATAAGTGATGCTCGCTAATAGTATTATCACTAATTAGTGCACATTTTAACTGTACAATAGTTGCTGCCATCATTACTACTACTACAAGTGGTGCCCCACTAGACGAATGCCTCACTAGACGAAAAACTCGCTAGACGAACAGCATTCATCTAGCGGAAGCTGCAAGACGAAAAAGTCAATGGGGCTGCTTCGCAAAACGAAAAATTTTCATCTTTTTTTTCGTTTAGCGGAGCGCGGCTGTCATTGCTGCTTCGCTAGACGAAAAAACCGCTAGACGAAAAAATTCGTAGAACGAATTTTTTTCATCCAGCGGGGCACCACTGTACTTTCTTTCTTTCTTTCTTCTGTGCCAATCAGTCGTAGCCAAGTCAGATTGTCTCCCATGAATATAGTGTGTCCGTAAGTGACTGTGGAGGCCAATTCTGGATCTGCACATCCTTCCACAGTGGGGACATAGGTTTCCGGGTGGGAGTTGCTCACGGCGAGATTTTGCCAAATGTGCCTTCCTCTTAGCTTGTGTCTCCCTTTTGTCCTGAGTTTGTGCTTCTCCTAAGTCCATGATGCCTTTGGTCAAGGCTGTTCTCCAACTGGAGCGCTCGCAGGCCAGTGATTCCCAGTTGTCAGTGTTTTATACTACATACTGAATTTATTGGCTACTTTCTCCAGGTTTGATGTACTTTTAAAACATAGGTTTTAAAAATGGGCAGCTGGAACTGCTTTAGAAATGGTAACAAAGTTATAATTTTAAAGAATACTTGTAGAAACAAGATTTTCCCTTCCCTATGAAACAACATTCCATTGGGAGGCCAAAATGTCTAGGGCAGGTGGCAGGCTTCAATCATGTCCCAGCCCTTTTCTGTGGACAGAAATGGCAAAGCCACTATGAGTGGAATTATCCACCCAAGCTTTCATTATCTGGAAACTATAAAACAGGCCTTTACAGCATTGACCAGTTAGGTCAAATGTAATCCTCAGACAGATATTGTAACCTGCCAGCTGCTAGGCAGTCCCCCTGTTCTTACATTACCTGGCAGGCAGCGATACCCCAGTGGACTGTCACACATAGCCGGTACTCAGCTTGGTGAGTTGCAATCATCACAACGACCCTCTGATATAGCTCCTCTGCTTTGCGGATCTGCATGGATCAGAGGTGACTGTTTGTAGGGGGGGGTGGCCACACCCACTTCTGACATGTGACCACTGGATGTTTGGCCAAGGATTAATGTGGCCCTTAGGCCAAATAAGGTTTCGCCACCCCTGCTTTACACTGTTGATGGGATTTTTAATCTCTTTACCTTCTCCCTGCACAATTGTCTTCTTTCTAAAGGATTATTCACATAGGACTTTTGTCCATGCTAATATGCAGCCTGGCACCACTCCAGGTAACTAGTTTGTAGAGTAAATGGTGGCCCTGGACTATCAGCATTAAACAGCAGGTGCAGTCAGTCCAGGAAAAATGCATGATGGTGTTACATATGCAACTGCATCCAGAGGAACTGCATTCGTTGTATTGGGACTGGAGAGACATGGGTTAAAATTCCCACACGGCTATAAATCTTACCAGGTGGCCTTGAAACAGTCTCTTATCTCTCAACCGAAAAGAGTTATTTTGAGGAGGAGATGTGGGAGAGAAGCATGGCAGCTGCCACAAAAAGGGCATGGTGTAAATGTAATTATTAGTTGTTAAGAGTGCAAGCATTGATAAAGTTTTTTTTCCACCTCATACAACCTGCAATAATATTTAATTTCATAATTTCGCATTCTTCTCAAAGTATGTACACATGGGAGTAGAACGCTTTGCGTGCCGAACATCAACCTTGATTATACATTGTGCAAAATTAAATACATCTAAATGGGGAGGAAGAATCTCACTTAATCTTTCCCAAAGTTCTCAGGCTGCTATTTGTCTGCTGATGGTAGAAATATACAAATGCCATTTAGAGCATTCAGATCACTATTCCCAGAGAAAGTCCTAGCACCAAGGTGTGTGTGAGAGAGAGAGAGAGAAAGAGAGAGAGGGAGAGAGACTTGAGAGGTTATTGTTCATTTTATTATTCTGACTTTGAATTTTTCTTTTCTTTTCTTTTTTCAGGTTTTCAGGCTCACATTACAGGTGCTACTGATCTCTAAAGACCAGGCAGGCTTCAGAATAAGTTCACTAAATCAAGATGCCTTTCAAAGCAGGCCTAGAATTAACCGAAATGCAGAATATGACAGTTCCTGAGGATGATAACATCAGCAACGACTCCAATGATTTCACAGAAGTAGAAAATGGCCAGATGAATAGGTGAGTAGTTTTCCACTGCCCCAGATTTACCGTGTGAAAACACGCTGTTTAAAAACAGTGTTTCTGACTTGAAACACAGCTCATGAATGATTCATCACTGAGTCATGTTCCATTTGAGAATGTGATTTGAATTTCATACCCAGCCTCTGTTGGGCATTGGCAGTAAAAACATAGTGTACTAATTTATCCAGCCTTTAAATGCTGGCATATTTAATACAAATGTATAGAGTGCTGTGTAACCAACCAACCCCACAACTCAGGCTAGTCATTCAAAGCACAGCACAAAGTAAAAAGAAAAAGCAACAACATTCAACATTACACATGATCTTAGATGTTTCTGGGTCTTTGACTACTTTTCAGTATCCAAAATAGTGGCTAAATTGGTTCCAAACTAAAAGACGGTTCAGATGATCCATTTTTCTTAGGTTTGGAGCATAATGTAAAAGAGTAAACTTCCCTGTTGTGCAGGATTCTTCATTAATTTGGTTTACACTGAGATATGGGCATCTTCAAAACAAGATTATTTATTATTATTGCATATTGCACCAAGCACCAGTTTTTCTGCTGCTGAATTTGTTGCAGCATGCTTTCTTAAATAAACATGCTTGAAAGTTCGAAAATCTCATGTAGGCCAACTTGGTGGAAGAATGCTAGATCAAGGATAACCTACCTGCTTTTGACAGTACATTGCACAATCTCCTGTTCTGAAGCAAAATTACTTGGACCCTGTATACATGTTCACGAGGACCATGCAAAAAAACACTCCTGGGACTGCACCTCTTCAGAACACAGGTGAGAGGGTTGCTTAATTCACAGCACTGATTTTCACTTCTAAAGCCCTTCACAGTTTTGGACCAAGTTACCGATAGAACCTCCTGTCTTGGTATGTGCCTACCTCCCCAGACATGTTTGCCTGGCTCCTATTTTATTGCCAGGCAAATACGCTTCTAATTTTCCCAAGCTTTTTAGATACAGTTTCAATCCTACTGCCTGTTTGATGCTCTCTTTTTTTGCAACGTTGTGGCCTTCAGCTTAATTGCGTATGCATATTTTGTATGCACATTTTAATTGTTCTAGTATTTTTGTAAACCACGCGGCAAATAAGACTGAACCCTAACCCTACCACTGCCAAAAGAAGAAGAAGCTCAGCTCATAGAAAACTAGCATATAAGAAAGAAAGGTTATAGACCAGGCTTCTCTTAGCTGAGCTAGTTTTGTTTTCTTTGCACTGTATAGCCTGTGTGTGTTTACAAATACAGACATACACAAAGAGTAGAGCATTCAGCATGTATTTCTCTACCTGCATTCTGAAGTGATACAGTCCCAGGAGCTCTTGAGCAGTTTATTACGTTTGAGGCTAGCAGACCAAGAGCTAAATAGGTCAAATCCTTCTCAGGTCCATTTTGAGTCAGGATATAAAAGCTCTGTTTTCAATATACGCACATACATTTTCACCATGCCTTGCTGTTTGAATGGCTTGATTAGCTGTTACAAATGTTGTTAGCTTATTCTAGCAAATAAGAAATAAATAAAAGCTTTGCTGACTGTTGCAACCTCAGATCTCATATGTGCACCTAATATAAGCTGTGTGAATGCAGTATCTTTGCTAAATTGCTTTAGATGGAGAAATGTAGAATTAAGAAATAAAAATGTATCAAATTTTATGAAATGCCGTGTTTTTAGCAATCTGAAGAATGCAATATTTCAAACTGTAATGTTTTCATTAGTTCAAGTTGCTTGTTCATATATTTTATGGCCCTAATCCAGCAAAAGTTTGTTATAACTGAGGCTGCAATCCTATGTACACTTCCCTGGGAGTAAGGCTGATTAAACACAGTGGCCTGATTGCTTCTGAGTAGCTATGTACAGGAACGTAACTTCACTGTGCAATCATAAAGACTGTTTGATGAAGGAATAACCCAGTAAGTTTTATTGAAACTAATGGAAGAAGTTAGCTGTGACTAATTAAAACACCATTGTTTTCAGATTTATTTGCATGGAGGCCATGGTGTTTAATATGGCCCAGTTAAACTTGTCACACATGCATGTCTACTTAGAGATAAGTCCTGCTGAGCTTAGTGCACATAGAATTGCAGCCTTTAAGTCCCACTAATTTCGCTAGAGAAGCGAAACTTGTGCTTCTTCCATTGAAATAAATGGACCTTTTATGTCCTTGCTTTTGGTTTTTCTGTTCTCAAGGACTGGATCCAGATTTGACCATGCTTAGAGTAGATCCATAAAATCAATGAGACTTGAATTAGTAAATCCCATGTACTTACTGTAGCTGGATCAAACGACAAATATGTATGACATGAGCAACATAAATCCTGGTGGCAAACACTCTAACATTACATAAATATATTCAGTATAAAAGTATAGATAAATTTTAAAAATAATGAAAAACAAGATTTACAGTGCAGCCCACAAATGTATTTTTAATGCCTATAACTGGATCACACTGAAACCACATCTCATCCAGCATTTGATTTCCAGCTGTAGCTAGCCTTGGTTCACAAGCACAATGAATTGCATTAGCAAGCAGGTGAACAGGGAGTTCATGGACTATCCTAGGGGTTTGTTCCATCCATGTTTGCCCTCCTTATGGTCTTCTTGCAAGCATCTGACTGGCCACTGGTGAAACAGGATGCTGGACTTGATAGACCTTTGGTAATGCCACCTTTGAAAATGGAGGCTCTGTCCAGCTCTATGGCTAATGGCACTCAGTACAGCTGTCCTCTGTAAATTAGTGTAAAAGCAGTGGTGCCCTCAGGGTAGGACCTTGGGGCAGATGCCCAGGGTGTCATTCAGCAAACTGAGCAAGAAGACCCCCCAAACACAGCAGGGCTGGATTGCTGCATTATCGAAATGCCACTATTCAAAGAGAGAAGCCCCCATAAGACAATTGAAGCCAGAATCTAAAATTACCCAGCAGATTACTGTTTTAATAGTTTTCAAATCCCTGCAACAATCTAAAATAGTCTTCCTTCCTTATGGCAGTTTGTAGGAGAGCTGAATCTGACTCTGTATGTAAATACTTCCCAGACTTAATCAATCATGCCTATCCCTTTTTGTGTGTCTTTTCTTTCGTGTGTGTACCAATCCATGCCGTTATCTGTATGATTCATTTCCTTATGGCCCAACCTTCTTGTACAGCTGGGTTCTAGGTAGCTTAATTAAAACAATACACACCAACTCCATAACATCTACAGCTCAATAATAGCACTAATGTATGTTCCTCCTGTGTGTGCTGTAATGCTAAAGAAAATCCTGTTTGTTCTTTTTCAGTAAATTTATTTCAGACCGCGAGAGCAGAAGAAGCCTAACCAACAGCCACTTGGAAAAGAAGAAATGTGATGAATATGTAGGTTATCCTCCTTGCACGAAGAGCCAACCTGATGCCCTCCAAAAGCTGTTGGACTACAACTCCCATAATCCTCGAGCACTGGCCATGCTATCTGGGGCTGTTGGGAGATGAAGTCTAGCAACATCTGGAGGGAACCATGTCTGCTACCCCTGTCCTACAGTTGCACACAGATCTCCTTTGCAAACAAGAAGTTTGCTGTTCACGTCAGTTTGTGGAACAGCTCACCTGCATTTTATTTATTACATTGATATTCTCCCTTAAGGCAGTGTGCACAATTCTCCCCAACCTCAAATGTTACCCTCATAACAACCCTGTGAGGTAGATTAAACTAAAAGATATTGAGTGACCCAAGATCACCCAGTTAGCTTCGTGTGGCTAAGTCAGGGCTTGAACCCGGGTCTTCATGTTCCTAGTCCTAACATTTTACTGCTACACCACACCAAACTCTTTTGAGTTCCACTGAAGTGAATGATTAAGCTTCTTGCTAGAAGAGGTATCTGTAAGTACAGAGTTCTCTTGTCCTGGAGGAAGGATTGTGTGGGATGCCACCACCCATCTCTCCACTGGCAGGAAGTCAGACTTTCATGAGGGTATACCTGGTGGGCAGGGCAACCCCTTCACCAGCTCAGCTTCCTGCCAGCTCCACTGCATGTCACTCTTGTCGGCAGCTCCAGGCAGGAACACCATTTAGGAAGGAATTTTTCTTTGTCTTCATTTGTTTGTCTTTCCTGGATCCTCTTTCCTCCCCCCCCCCCATCTGCTGCTTTTTCGTTTCCTTCTGGCTCCATATATCTCTCCTTTCCCTCTTCCCGGCATCCATTTTCTTTTGGCTCTTTGGGTCTACAGCCCTTGGAAGCCTCTGGACATCCCGGAGAGGGAGAGCTTTGGAAAGGGGTGAAACATGGCAGATGGGGCTTTGCCCAGGAGGAGGTCCAACAGGCCAAGGAGCAATCCCAGGCTGTAGGAACATTTATATATAATATAGCAGGGTTAAATGTTTCCTTATTTAAATTTACACAGCAGCAAGCAGATTGCTGACTCGTTTGAGTCCTTTTAAATAATTATATCTTCTACCTTCCTGCCTTCTTGGTTGTTAATCCCTTTTGTCCCTCTTAAAAGAAAAAAAAAACCTCATTAATCTGAATAACAAAATAAACTAGTTTACTGTCAGATTCATTGAGTACATACTTAGGTTACGAAAGATATAAACTATATATTAGATATTAGTGAGTCCTAAAAAGATTCCCATCAGAGCATTTACTACTTAACACTTATATCAGCAGCAGCCTAACCGACCAACAGACCAAACTGACTGTCACATAGAGGCAGTCCTCTCTTAGAATTTTGGATTTGACTCATATCCCACAGTAGGCAATGCCTCCAAGGCCTTTCCTAAGAGTGTTCCCTTTTCTAGAAGAGTTCAGTTAGAACATCTTGCATGAATGGCAGGTTCCTGGGGCCTCAGTGTGAAATTACGGGTGATATTCAGTCTATTTGATTTCAATGCATCTACTGAATATATGAATGTATGTTCTCTCTGTTACTTTTGTGGCTTTTCAATTACTAATAATTCACCTCTTGCCACTGTACCCAAGTGGGCAAATAATCAAATTATCTGACTCAAGGGAAATGGTCGGGATGAGAAAGTATATTCAGAAAAAAGCATAAGTATATTCAGAAAAATGCTTTTCAAATATGCTGCAAACCATAGGAAGTTTTATTCTTTTCTCTTCTTTTAATTCAACCTGTACAGATTCCAGGCACAACTTCATTGGGAATGTCTGTCTTCAATCTCAGCAATGCCATTATGGGCAGTGGAATATTAGGTCTTGCCTTTGCGTTGGCCAACACAGGAATCCTGCTCTTTACGTAAGTCATCAACATGCAAAAGGCCTTGGGTAAATTTTCACTTTGACACAGACATGATCAATTTGCAGTGAGTGCTAATGTTCATACTCCATTCGTATGCTGTTTTAATAAATGAAATCAGCTATTAAAAACTAAGTGTGCTATTCACATTACAGGTAGGTAGCCGTGTTGGTCTGCCGTAGTCAAAACAAAAAATACTGGAAGGAATTTTTTTATTTTTTTATTTTGTTTTGTGCAATTCACATACAACTCAAAAGGCAGCTGTTTAACATTCAGGCAGCCCAACACACTGGTGTCTAGTTTCTTCTTTTTTCACCTTCAGATTTATTTCTGTAGGAGTAAGGCAGAAGATTGCATAGAATCCCAAGCAATGGCACTTTTTCCTAGGGCTAAAGCATCTCTCAGAGAACAAATGCACTATTAAATGGCATTATTCTTATCTGATTTCTGGGGGTGATGTTCAACTAAGTTTTACTCAGAGCAGACCTATCAAAATTAATGGCCCTGACATGTTCATTAATTTCAATGGATCTACTCTTGAGTAAGCCACCTTGGTTACCTATCCTTAGGGAATTGTGTTTACAGTAGGTGATCATATATTTAAATCACAGCATTGAAAACTAGAGCATTTCAGAGAAATAGTTCTCGTTCTGAGCCAGCGATATTATACCCCATAATATTTTGAATTAAAACATGTAGTAAGTTAGTGCAAAAACGCTTTAATGCTATGAACAACAGAGGCTTCAATTCCTAGCATACTTCTTGAAAGCAAGTCCCATTGGATCCAGTGGGTTAGACTCAACCCGCAAGTGTGATTTGTGGAGGGTTCTACATTTAAGTTTCTCCATTGGAAACATCGGTTCCCTGAATTTAGTGCCTTTAGAGTATGAACCAAACATTTCTTAAACATTGTAAATAATAGGATTTTATCTTTGTGCGGTATCTACTAATCTATACCAGACTTTGACCTATACCTAGGGATGTGCAGCAGATTCAAACAAGTCCCAAGCTGAAGTGGGATGCCTCTGGGGAATTCTGAACTTGTCCGAGGTGAACTGGGATAAAAGTTGTCTAGAGTTGAAGCACACTTTCCAACCCCTCAAAAAAATCCCCCAAACATTGGTGATTTGCAAGCCCACAAAAAGGATTTAAAGAGGTGAAACTCATGATTATGAGCTTACTACAGGCATAGGCAAACTCAGCCCTCCAGATGTTTTGGGACTACAACTCCCATCATCCCTAGCTAACAGGACCAGCGGTCAGGGGTGATGGGAATTGTAGTCTCAAAACATCTGGAGGGCCGAGTTTGCCTATGCCTGGCTTACTATATAAGGAAAATACTTGGGGAGGGATGGGTGGAGCAATGCAAGGGTGGGGAGAGGGAGGAGGTGGGTCTTTGTCATGACTGATAGGTCAACCTTGTAACCAGAGAGAGTTGTTTTTCCCAGACTCTTCCATACCAGTGCACCCTACCTCTACCCTCAAATCAACTTTCAAAGTGCTTAGCACAAAAACCACTGGACCAATCTGTCACAATTTGGCACTCCTTTCTCTCTTCCATCTGCAATTTTCCAAACAGTTGCCCACAAAACACTAGAGGAGATTAAGTTAATCCCCCCCTTTTTTTACAACCCCAAAACTGTAAGGCTGTCCTTGTGGAAAAACCACTGCTGCTGTCCCAGTATTTGGCAGGATGCATCTCCTCATAATGGACTACCATGCAAATTTCATTCAATTCTGCCAGAGAGGGTGGGGAAAACATTTTAGCCGTTTGAACATTTCCCAAAGGCAATCCATCCATAATGTTTGCCTTTGGTCATTGGTAGGTCCCAACTCATCATTTGAGAATTCTTACCTGGATCAAAATATATTTCCTCTATATAAGTTCCAGTATCTTAGCAGCATCTGAAGGAGCAAACCTGAAAAGTTTTAATTGCATATAGGAGTGAATTACTTAAGCTTTAAGTAAGACTTTTGGTGTTAGAAACACAGGTTCTTTCAATCTTCCAGAAGCGCCAAAGAGTGTAAAGGAACATTGCAGTAACTTCACAGTCTTTTTTTTTTAAAAAAAAAAACACCTTTGTGAAGCAGTTTCACAGCTTCCCTGAAAAAAAGATGTCTCCTGTAAACAAGACAGATTTTATAGATTAAAGATGGAGCAGTGCCCACCCTCGAAATACTGTATTTTTTGCTCCATAAGACACACTTTTTCCTCCTTAAAAGTAAAAGGCGTCTTATGGAGCGAATGGTGGTGCCTGGAGCTAAATTGCCCAGGGGCCAAAAGCAGATTGTGCCTTTTATTTTACAAAGAGAAAAGGGGGTGTTGAAAGGACCCCGCTCAGCAGCTGATCAGCAAGAGATCGGGGAGAGAGATAAGAGTCCCAGCTCCCTTTCAGCCCCGCCCTCCTTTGTTGAATGTGCTGCAGAGGGAGGTTGTTTGTTTCCTCAGCGACATGTGACTGACTGATTAGATTATCTGTCTGGAAACAGTAGAAACTGCTCCCTTTCCTTAAGATTTTTCAGAAATGTGAGTTGAACCCCATAAAAATGGGGCTTTTCCTCTTTGCTTTTCCCCCTTTGCAAAAGGAGCTTTGCTTTTCCCCCTTTGCAAAAAAAGCTGCAAAACCTTTAGCTGATCCTCAAAAAAAAAAAAAACCCAGGGCTTTTCCCTTTGCAAAAAAAGCTGCAAAACATTTAGCTGATCCTAAAAAAAAAACAGGGCTTTACCCTTTGCAAAAAAAGCTGCAAAACTTTTAGCTGATCCTCAAAAAAAAAAACCCAGGGCTTTTCCCTTTGCAAAAAAAGCTGCAAAATGTGCAAGCATTGTTGAAATGAATGCGGGCCAGATTAAAATTAATAGTTTACTTCATGGGCAGGAGAGCTTCTACCTGAAATGCACCTTTTGCCACTACATTGTTTTTTAAAAATAAATTCCAGTTGGAGAAATTCAAGAGAGGCCATATATGTGCTACTCAGTACCCAGAGTCATTGTTGGGTATCTAATATTTGTTACAAAGGAACCACAAACTGCTTCACAGTCAAGGATAAATGTATGTTAGGGTTTTGTTTTTTACACTGTAACAAAAAACAACACCAAATCTTTGTTTCCGAGGGAAGCTGTGGCTACATTGCAGTGTATCAAAAGCTGGGTTACTAGAGCTACAGCTGTTTGAATGAAGCTTTTTTTTAAAAAAAAAAAAAAAAACTGAGCTGGGAACCTCAAGAATCTACCCAGAATATCCAAGGTGATTCACACATTTCCAGATCGCATGTGGAATGAAAGAATGAATTGGTTTGGGGGAGGGCAGTAGTGAGGTTAGTCAATGAGGTTGTCCAGAGATAGCAAAATATCCAGCCCTGAACCTGTTCAATAGAAAGAGGAACTCTTTCCTACCAACAACCCCCCCCTCCAGTTCTTGAAGGCAGCCAAGGAGAGTCTTCAGATGTGTTTTCTGCTCTGAAGAAATGTAATGTTTGTGCTGACTATCCCTCATGATACCTGAAGCTCTTTTCGGTGGTTAGTCATGGGGGCGTAGGGTGGGGTAAAGCCAAGCCCCCCATGAATTCAGGAGCATCTCTCCTGGCTGGGGTGAAACTCTAGTAAAAGCTTCCCAGCAGGAGCATCACTGAGGCAGCCTTGAGGTTGAGGCTGTGAGGGCACACTGGTGGCATTGCTAGGCTGGCTCTACCAGTGCCCCTATGCAGCCCCGAGTTCAACACTGCCTCATCCTTGCCAGTGGGTGACAGCAGTGCTATGGGAAGTCCTACTGCCCTCCCATTTACCTACCTCTCTGTTCCTTTCCCCCCTGTTGCCACACTTCCTGAAAACAGCTTGGCTTGCAGGAGAGAGGGAAAGAGTGAGGGGTGAGTTAAGGGGCAGAGAGAGGACTCCTTCCATTCTCTTCCTCTTGTTTTCTCATCCTTTCTGCCTGAGGCTATTTGGATGAGAGGAAAGGGAGAGATTGTGTGAAAAAGGAGAGCAAAAAAGGAGGGAAGGGTCCTTCTTTGCCTTGTGCACGCTTCCCCCCCCCTGTCTTTTCAGCCCCCCAAGCTATACAAAAGCAAACGTAAGGACGGGTCTGACAAGTCATGCCACATTTTTCATGTAACAAATATTTAGCAAGCCAAGAGCAATTCGACCACAGGAAATCACCCTGTGGAACAGAGAGCTGCAGGTGACTCACACAAATGAGCAACACTGCTTTTGAGGGCGAGGAGCTAGTAGCCAGCCTGCTCTTGGACGAAAGACCATGTCAACATCAAGAACAGGGCTCAGATAGATGATGAGGTAAAGGCCTTCACTCGCAATTAGGCAAAAGCCACATTTCATTTGTAGCCCAGTATTCTGAGAAATGGTGGGAGGGAAGTGAGAATAACTTTAGTATTTGCCCAGTTTAACAATAAAAATGACCAAAAGTTGCTGACTGGCCAAAAGAAAAAAGAAAACTCTGGCCTTCTCTTGGACCTTTAAGCAGCAAACAGACCCAGAGCAGGACTGTTGCTGTCACATGTCAGCAGCAGGGCTGGCTCAGGATCCAGCCCCATTTCAAGAGTTTCCACTGGTTACCAGTGGCAGGGATAGCACCAGCTGTTGCCTTTGCCCAGAATCTGGGCCAGGTGCATTGTGCTGCTCCTCACTAGCAAGCTTCCCTGCTGACAGTAGAGCTTCTCTGCTACCCGATGGGAGGGTCCAAGGAACAACTGCGCTCTATCCAGATGCCTTCCAGCATAGCTGATTGGCAGTTTGAATTGCTCTGTTACACAGAATGGAGAGATATCTCTATGCATCAGGCAGATGTGAAATTTACAGCAACAGTGGTCAGTGGAAATGCTGGAAACCCAGTGCTTTTTTTCTTTAAAAAAATGTTTAGGGGTACTCTCATTTTCCTACTCATACTGAAATACTGCCCCTCAATGAGGCCAAACTTAGATTCACAAAATGTTTAGGGGTATGTGTACCCCTGTGTCCCCCCAGAAAAAAAGCAATGTGGAAACCCTAATGTGTGCCCCAGCGCAAAAGAGCCGGAGAAGGGTTTTTAAAAGGTTAAGACAACACTAAATGGCTTTGAACCTGACACGGTCGTTTTCCTGTTCTCCTCAAGTTACCGGTACCTCAGAATGTTATGAATGTAACCTTAAATCTCCAGCTTCCCTCACACTACAGCCCATTCTTATCTGTTCTCACTAATAGGTGCAATGCCATCTAACACTTAACAGGGTAAGAAGCAGCCACCTTTGTGTTGCTAGCAGGAAGTAACAGCCATTTGCTTTGTACACATTTAATATCCCTCAGAATCAGGTGAAGAACATTTTTCTAACTTCAGTACACTGATGCTAAAAATGCTGGAGCTGTTTGAGGGAAGCCTCGTGTGTTGTGAACCAGTTAAATGGTATTATCACTTGCACACTACTTTCCTTTCCATTTGTGGAATAAATAGACATCAATCAACTAAAGAGAATGCTCCATTTGTATTCACAGATGTATTTGCCACAAAATTAGATCTGCGGATTTATTTTTTTTAACAGTGGTTTTTGACAAGTTTGCATTTGTTAGCCCTGGTTCAATATATGAAACATGAGAGCTCTTTGGGTGCTGCAGAGTTTTCTCGGCTCCGCGGTGCATGTTTTGAATTTGCAGAAAGCTAGCGCTGTTCATGTTTTCATACCATTCCCCGGGTTGGTACTGACAGTAGTCAGTCTGTCTCAACCACAACCCGTACAGCAAACAATCTGTTCATGCTGTTTTATTGGAAGCCGTGGAAAATACCAAGTTTATGCATAGCAACCTGCAGCAGCTTTTGAGGGCAAGGAAGGACAGCAGATTAGAAGATTGCTCCCTGTTCCCCTTTTTACTTGCAAAGACCATCCTGGGCTTGCCATGGGGAGCTCAAGACTAGAAACCACATTACTGTTTTGCAGAAACTACGACTCCGGGGCTCTTGAATAAATATCTGTGACTAAGCACGAGTCACCAGACACTTCTTCCTATCCAGTTCAAACACTGGCCACAGCTACTGATGGCTTGAACAGAAACATGATTAGTAGCAGTTATTTAAAGAACTCTTCAGCCATTAGGCAATGTGAAAATTCAGGAAAGACCGTATCATGGCCTGGGTTTTTTTCCTGTCTCATAAGTACAACTTCTTGCAGTTTGGAGATCCAGTACTCGCATAATGTATTGGCCCAAATATAAGCCACACTTTTTTTTTCCAAATTCCGACCGTAAAAAGTTAAAGTGTGGCTTAAATTCGCGACCTTGCAAAAATTGGCTTTTACGATATCGCTGCTGAAACAGACATACGGTAAAAGAGAATGGGTGTGAGTGCCTGCAGAATTTTAAGGGAGCGACATATTTGAGTATTGTCTCCCCCCCCCCGAATTTTAAAGTTGTGGCTTATTTGCAGGTGCGGCCTTATATTCAGGCCAATAGAGTATTATGCTAAGCTATGGTTCACCGTTAGAATGCATGAGCTTCGGGGTCGACATGCTCTCCACCAAGACATTTGTTTGTATAACACAGCCACGGGGAGGAGATCAGAAGCTTTTGCTTCAATGAACAGTGGCTATTTGTTGTGTCTGAACCCAGACAAGCGAAAGTTAAGTAAGGTTTAGGGAAACCATGGTTTATAATCCTGTTTTTCTAAACCATGGTTAACACTAACCACAGTTCTTAGTTTGGATGGGGGGAATACCTACATTCATTTATTCATATGCCTCTTCACAGCCAATAAATATGCAAATCAATGCAATGAAATACAATTACAGATACAAATCACAAACTCGAAGTGTAAAACTGGGTAGACATATGGAGATCAAATAGAGGCTAGCCTGGGAATGGAAGTGAACATTTCCAGTTTCATCTTCCCAGCTGCTCCAGGGGAGGGAAGGGGGAGCATGAAAGCCCGAGGCTAACCTAGGCTTGTTTCTGATATACTAGACCTTGGTTTAGCATTATATCTGAACACAACCATTATCTGGCAGCTACTGGAATCAATTTTGCTAATGGGAGAGGATGTTTTCTTTCTTAGAGAAATTCCGCAGGAATGATGCTTATCCAAAGTGGCCATACAAAGTGGTCTGACGACATCTGACAGATGTGCCAAGGACATTATTCATTTCCTTGATGAATACAAAGGACAATACTTTGAATGGAAATCACTACAAGAACATGCAACTCCCAGCTGTGTCATATATTGAAACATTTTCTTAATAGGACTCTTGTCTATTCAGACTTAATTTATCTTGGTGACTTGCATGAAGGTACTAAATATAGCTGCATTTGTAACTAACCATCACACCGTTTTCATACCATACTCATTTGAAGAGCTTTACACTGCTTGTTCCAATTTATGATACTAATTTATTGAGTGAGACTATTTGGAGAGTCTGGTTTTGGGCATCTGCTGTAGGGCATTAGCCAACACATGAGCAATGCCGTCTGTACCCAGGCCTTAATAAAAGGAGGCCCAACTTTGGCTCATGCCATAATACTTGCAGGACACAAAAGAGCTCTTAGAACAGGGGTCAGCAAACTTTTTCAGCAGGGGGCCGGTCCACTGTCCCTCAGACCTTGTGGGGGGGCGGACTATATTTTTTTTGGGGGGGGGGGATGAACACATTTCTATGCCCCACAAATAACCCAGAGATGCATTTTAAATAAAAGCACACATTCTACTCATGTAAAAACACTCTTGATTCCTGGACCATCTGTGGGCCGGATTTAGAAGGCGATTGGGCCAGATCCGGCCCGCGGGCCTTAGTTTGCCTACCCATGACTTAGAAACCATAGCTTCCATTATATACCCCACACTTTAGTTCCATACAAAATATGGGTGGTGATTTTCCTTATGTATATAAAAATGTACAAAGACGATAAACACCTTCTCTTGCCATTTCGCTGCTGTTATTAGTTTATTATATTTATAAGGTCCCTTATCACACACAAAAATGAACTCGGAGTGACTTGCAGAAACAAACATGAAAAACAAATATAAAAACCAGAATAAAAACATATTAAGCCACAATAATATGCATAAAAGAGCAAATCCAACTCAACACCACCTCATCAGAAATAGGCAGAGAATTAAATGCCAATGGCCAAGTGAATAAAAATGTTTTTCCATGTGTCTTAAAGGGAAGGTGCCACCACCATTAATTATATGGATAAAGAGCTTGGCCAAAACAGTAGCCCTTAATTGAAAATTAAATTTAAAAGTTCTGGCGGCAGTGTAGCTTAGCTACTGTATTGACTTTCTAATTAACACAAGGCTATCCTGTTCTGAGAGCTAAACTGGGGCATAGCTGTCAACTTTTCCCTTTTCTTGCGAGGAATCCTATTCGGAATAAGGGAATTTCCCTTAAAAAAAAGAAAAAGTTGACGGCTATGAACTGGGGCCAGAAAATCTCATAATAATTCTGGTATTAAAATTCCCCAATAAATCCATATTGGGCTCTGGGTTAAACAAGGACGGACAAACGGACAGATAGCACTTCTCAATTCACCCCACACTTCAGGCACAAAATTTTGCGACGAACCTCAATATTTTGGATGTTGCTGAAATTTCTGTAAGCACAAAGACAGCGATTATCCTACTTCTATAACCACCACCACCTCCTTTTGGGGGGGGGTGATGGAGGGGGGGATGATGACACACTACACAGGGTTTGTAACTCTAAATATTTTCTGAATGGATCATGCAGCCAAATTTGCAGGAGACAAATAACCTAAAACTGGTGGAGATACACTATAAAATCTTTGTCAGCCAATTACTTTAGCCACTCAGCAATACTCTAAATAAGCAATTTAATTGGTTTTATACTATACTTCAAGCCAACAACATTCCTTTCTCAGATGGTTTGCTGATGTAAACAGTAATTTAACAGGGCAACTGCACATCCCATGAATGCTCTGCTTTATGAACTTCTGCATAGGCTCTTGCAGGAATGGGGATAACATTTGGAAAGGGTAAAATAATCCCCCCCCCTTTGACTAATGTATTTTTTTTATTAAAAAAAATAGACCCAGTCCTTTGATCACTCCACAGGAAGATGAATGGCGTGTGATTTAGAGCTCTGAGTTCTTCTAAACCAGGCATCTCCAAACTCGGCCTTCCAGATGTTTTGGGACTACAATTCCCATCATCCCCGACCAATGGTCCTGTTAGCTAGGGATGATGGGAGTTGTAGTCCCAAAACATCTGGAGGGCCGAGTTTGGGGGTGCCTGTTCTAAACTATCAATTTTTACAGGAAATATCTTCTGCTAATTGAGAAGTCAGCAGTATTAATTATTTTGCCTCTTAACTCTGGTTAACTCACTTTTTCAACACTTCAGTGACAGAATCAGAAGAATGACAGTATCAGATAAACTTCCAGAATGGACAGGGTTTTTGAATTGCATATGTGAATTGGCAAACAAAAAACAAAACAGGAAACCCATGATGCTCAGGGATATGTATGATGTCTGTTATGATCCTGTCTGGCTCCCTCAGAATCACTGAGTGTAATTCCAGATAGAGGTTGATTGTCGAGTCAGTGTTGCTCATTCGCATAAAATTTCGTGCTGTCCACGCAACATCATTCCCTTCAAAATGCCAGTCCATGCATTTTTACATTTAACCTTTCCTCTTACCATGCAATATCTGTTAAGTAATAACAACCCATTACACATTTGCAAGCACCACTGGCGTGGAAGCCTACTAGCGCTGCAGCCTGTGCTGTGATTATATTTAAATGGGTGGTATCTTTCCCCATATCTCTACTTCCATTTGCTTGTCACCTGAGCACTACCGAGACATTTTGTTTCCAGTGGCTGAAACAATATTTCTACCAAATTCAGTGCTGTACAGGACCTGGCTTATTATATAACAATGTTATATTTTTCTTTCTTGTTTCCCTTTTTTATAGGTTGCTTTTGATTTCAGTGACGTTGCTGTCTATTTATTCAATAAACCTCCTGTTGTTGTGTGCAAAGGAAACAGGTAATTCTTAGGAACGTTGTACAATTCAATAGCAATGAAGGTGACAGGGTGAAGTATGGTATATGGAGAATAAAATAAATGCTTTTGCCCACCCCACTCCCTCCTATCAGTGCTATAATAGTGCAGAAGGGGGGGGGAACCTTAGTAGTGGTCCTGAATACAACAGAAAACATTAAATGCACTTTACTTCACCAGAGAAATTGAAGCCTTCCAGAAGTGTATCAAAGGAAGCAATAATTGAGCCTTCTATTCATGAAGGCAGATACAGACTCAGGTGAGACTGCAGGAAACAGAGCAGAACCAGTTCTTGATGGATTGCATTTTCTGCCTCAAACTCTCCATCCTGTGCTTTAACAAAGTACCAGAAGATGGAGGGTATAAAGACACAGTGTAAATGACAACAGTGCATAAAGGAAGTGCATGTAGTGTCTCGGATTTCCTAAGCTAGATAAAGGAACATTCCTGCTGCTGGTGGCATGTCGACTTAAAAGTGTTCTTATGTATTGGCTAACCCTAAACAAATGTATCCATGGTATGATTGGAGATCCTTCTGCATGCCAAAGGAAGCGAACATTGTTGGAAACTGGAAGGTTCTCTCATTTTCTGCACAGTGTGTTGAACAGCACCTGTTAGGGATCAACAACACGAAAGGGTTGTTTCCTTAATGGCCTGCTTGTGAACTTCCCTGGGGCATCTGGTTGGTCACTGTATGAAACAGGATTCTAGACCAGATGAACCATTGATCAGATCCAGCAGAGCTCTTCTAATGTTAGTTGGTTTATTGTGACCCAAGAGTTGTGTTGTATCATGCTGTTCTATTTTCTTTTTAATATTTTCTTCTCAGATTGTAAGTTTATATCCAAAAATGAATCTTTAAAGAAAGAATTTGAAGTGAAATAAAAAGAAAAGTTTGGTGGTTATACTTTGAGATGTCATAGAGCTCAGTCTGCCTATTTACATGACCTGGCAAAAAAAATATTATGATGATGCAAATGCTATGATTGGGCTTTACAATGCTTGGTGTTCCACTTGTTCCTAGAGCTCTCGATATTCAATTTCCTGCTGTTTCAGATATTTACATTTGCCAAAACGTATTCACGTTAAAGGAGCATACTGAAGTGTTTGAACAGAAGCATTACAAATGTCAAGGGTGTGGAAGCAAGGAGATTTCATTTTGCTTTGAACTCCACCTCTATAAGTGACAACTTCTGACATTTTGAAAATGCATGATAAGCTGGCTGGACTACAGAGATGAACACAGAATTATGAATGGGGTGTGTGTATAGATGAGATTGCGAGAACTGTAAATGACTTGCCATTATTGTATCATATCATGACTCTTTTCCAACTTGGTTTAACCAGGCTGCATGGTTTATGAAAAACTTGGCGAGCAAATCTATGGCACCCCGGGGAAGTTTATTGTTTTTGGATCCACATCTCTTCAGAACACAGGAGGTAAATGCTGTGTGCTTAAAGGTGACCTTTTGGCATTTCCAGTCTCCCTAGTACCACTGTACTCTGCTCAAACTTAATTTCTCGCTGCATTGTAATAAATATGTGTTAAGAAGTATATCTAGTGTTTCTGCTGTCTTGGTTATTTGGATTCACTTTCTGCTCATATGCCTTTGCTCCTTCTTCTGCTAGTTCTAATAAAGAGAGCAGTATGTTTCCAACAATAGATTGAAGTCTAGCAATTCCTTCCCCCCCCCCCTAGTATGGATAATCTTAATGACATCATGTGAGTTTGCCTGCCTAGTTATTCTATTTCTATAGGACTATCCCTGGGTTATATTCACTGCATAGACTGAAGCCCGGAGGCCACTTCAAATGAGACCTTTTGTACTTGGTTATGGTTCCTGACTTGAGTACAAAAAACCCCCACTTATGCTGTGTGTCTCAGTTTCAAATGATGTATTTTGAGTGACTTGTCTCTTTAAAATGCACACAAATAGTAAGTGGGAAAGGATTGGGCCACTTCTGATGCATAGATTAAAGGCATAAGCTACTGACAATACAGGCATGTGTCATTTAGACATCCGTGTGAGATGCACAAACAGAGGGCCGGTTCAGACATAACACATTTCTGGTCCATTGGAAATGGGCAAGCAACCTGAGCATTCCCACATTCCCTTTATTTTCAGTAATATCTGCACTGGGAAGTTTGAGTGCTACCTGCAAGCCAGAATTGCAAACCGCAGCTTGATACTGGTTTGCAATCCTGGCTTGCCGGAAGCAGTTAAAACCATCGTTTCCTCATCCAGGTGACATGGGGATACTGCAATTTAACAGACTAGGCACTCTTCTCTGCAGCTCGGTGGTCAAGAAGAGGAAGAGGGAGCCCCCAATCTCATATCTTGTTCACATGCCAACATACCACAGTTTATTGGACCAGCAATATTAATCTCTGAACCCACCCACAGTGTCTATTTTGTACTTGGGGGTATCATAGCTGAATATACAAAAAGACTCGTTTGAATTGGCCCTGAGGATAGCACAGAGACAAACCAAGCACACGGCAGTGTCTTGGCATCATGACTGATTATGTTCCCTTTCTAACAAGACCTTGTTCTCCCCAGCAATGCTGAGCTATCTCTTCATAGTTAAAAATGAACTACCTGCTGCCATAAAGTTCCTTATGGGAGAAGAAGAAACATTTTCGTAAGTTTAATTTGTGGCTTTGCTGACTGGACTAATTTGTTAGTCGGTCTAAGGCAGGGGTTTATCAAAAGTATTCCATGCTAGAAATGTTATAGGCTGCTGTCATGCTGGTTTTGAATGCTAGGTGTTACATCACACCTTCTTATGGGGTTATTAAAGGCAGAGAAATAAAAAGAAGCAAAATATAATCCTGAAGTTATCTATACTGTGCTGCTTTAGTTGTTTTTTTTTTTTTTGTGTGTGTGTGTGTGTGTGTTTTGAAAACTCTGTAATAATAAACAAAGTATTATTATTCAAGTTCTTGGAAGAAAATGCACCATTGAGATATAATATATCCCAATACTAAACTAAACAGAAAAGGCTATTAGGGAAGTGGCAAACCACTCACAGATATATATTTTCCATGCTAGATTAGCCTTCACCAGCCTGGTGCCCTCCAAAGGTTAGGACTACAATTCCCATCAGACTCCAGCACTGTGCTAAAGAGACAAACTGAGCAGTTGTATTCAACTAACTTTTACTCAAGAGCGAACCTATTATTAGACTTAAGTTAGTCATGGCCATTAATTTCAATGGGTCTACCCTGAATAAACGTTAGCTGAGCATCAGCACCAATTCCTAATACCTGACTGGATGGAGAGCCAGTGTGGTGTAGTGGTTAAGAGTGGCAGACTCGTAATCTGAGGAACCGGGTTCGCGTCCCCGCTCTTCCACGTGCAGCTGCTGGGTTACCTTGGGCTAGTCACACTTCTTTGAAGTCTCTCAGCCCAAATCACCTCACAGAGTGTTTGTTGTGGGGGAGGAAGGGAAAGGAGAATGTTAGCCACTTTGAGACTCCTTCGGGTAGTGAAAAGCGGGATATCAAATCCAAACTCTTCTTCTTCTTCTTGCTCTGCTCAAAAGCAGCAGTCAGAATTTTCCGTAGTGCTCCTTTTGCAAAGTGTAGAGCTTTGGGTAGCCAACATTGTGCTCTCCAGATATTGTTGGACCACAACTCCCACCAGTCCCTGACAGCATAGTCATTTGTCAGGGATGATGGGAGTTGCATCCAACAACATTTGGAGAGCACCCCATTGGCTACCCTGGTACAGAGAAATGAGTTAATGGCAGAGTTTGTACAATCACCCCTCTGCTTCATAGGCTGAGATATCAACAAGCCTTTTGCCCGCACTTGCAGCCCCTTTATTCCTTCCTTCATGAAAACTGGCAAACCTACCAGGAAGTCTTCCATTTGCTACAGTTTCCCATTTCACTCAAACCAGGAAACTATGGTTAACAACTTTATAATATGGATTTGAACTCCAAACCATTGTTTTAATATTCTGTCTTGTTCTGAAGCTGTTGAGTTTCCCAGTTCAGACAAAACAGAAAACCGTAGTTAATAGGAGACTTTCTGATTTGTTTGCTAACTCACACAAAGGAAGGAGCAAAGAGTCCACATATGTGGACTGGGGGTGGGGGGGAGAGATTTGTTCATATCTCAGCTTATCACAATAGACATCATATGCCTAGAAGCAATGACTTTTCATGCAGTGCATGTTGTCTTAGGGCCACAGCACATGTTGTTATTGAAAAATAACTCTCTGCCTGGTTGAGCAAACCTTTCCTGTGTTGACAGCCTGAGGCAGGTCTAATGCCAATTGGCATGGCTTTGCCCTCCACCCCTGGCATTGCTCTTACCACTTGGGCAATCCTTTTCTTAATAACTCCCACGAAAAAGTGATGTTTGCAGACTCCTGTGGCAGAGATTCAAGAAAGGCAACTTCAGATTAATAGCTGTTTACTTATGCCATGTAATACCCGTCCTGGGAAATGGTATCTTTTTGAGCAACTAGTCACTTAATAGGGGCTGGGGGAAATATCGACTCTATAAAAATATGAGAATTCAGGGTTAAAAAAACTGATGCTATCCTGTCACTTTTGAAAATGTTTTACAGGGCCTGGTATGTGGATGGGAGGCTTCTTGTCGTAACGGTGACATTCTGTATAATCCTTCCCTTGTGTCTTCTTAAAAATTTAGGTAAGGAGAGATACCTTCTTTAGTTTGAAGTATGGTTCTTAGACTTAATATTCAGGGTGTATTCCAATCATGGAAGGACACATTCTATTTCAAGCATATTCTTTAGCTCCAGAATAGACTATGCACAGGGAACCTTATAATATAAGAAGCCTAAGGTACAATTTGGTACTGTCTGAATACATCTGGCTGTCTGAACCTGAGACAAAATAATGTCTTCGCTTGGTATTTTCTATTTCTGAACACTGATTATGGCCAAAAAAAGATTTCTTCCCCCCTGAGGCAATGTAAATAATGCTGGCTAGTGTCTCTCCCTCCTTCTCTCTCGCTCTTTTAAAAATACTGTTAACATATATTTTGTTCCTAAAATAAGGGAAGGTTCTTTTAAACATCACCTTTAAGAAAAGGTGAGCAATTCTACATAAAGCACAGACTAGTAAACACCTCGGGACATTCATTAGTCTGAGATATTTTTAATTGACTTTGACACTCACCAAACCTGGCTCCAGAACCCTCTTTCCACAGTTTCGCTTTTTGCCAACCCTTCACTCCTTGATCTGTACGAGGCCTGAGCAATTCAGCTTTTAGCTGCCTGTTGCTGCCATGTCTCCAGACAACCTTTCCTTCTCTAGAAGCCAAACTAGTGCACTGAAAAATACCATTTTTTCATGGTATAATACATGTTATTTAACTGGATTTCTCCCTATAGACTTTTCACTGTGCATTTGAAGACAGGATAAGAATGTGACAACAAAACTGTCTTTCGCAGTCGAGAACCCTCTGCAATTCCACTTGATGTTTGCTCCTTAATGAATCATCTTTCCTCCTGGAAAGATTGAATTGTTTGAGCCAGGATTCCAAAAATATAAAGATATGCTATCAGAACCGTTGGTGTTACTCCTGCTTCAACATGGAGAAGCATTGTTTCCTTTTGAGTGACACATATGGTTGCCAAAAATAAAAATCCAAATGAAAAGTTAACTAACAGTGCAATCCTAACCATGTCTACTCTGAATTCAGTGGTAAATGGAGTTAGGTTTACAGCAATAATAATTAATGTATATAAGTGCCTTTCGGTGGCACCCCTTACACACACACACACACATCCCTGCCATGTCACCCTGCTCCTGGTTATGTAACTATAAATCAACTAAATAACAAGCAATTTGGTCAGCTGGTGGTGCTAAGCTTCTGCCACCCATATAGCTGCTGTTTACTAAGAAGTAGAGAAGAGGTGAGGTGGAGGGGAACTTGTTCCATTACAAATGTACAGCAAGAACCAATCTGATGCTCTCATCAGTGTGTTTGCACCATGCTGACTTCATTGCTGCCTCTTCCTCTACCTCCTGGTAAGCACAGGCAACATGGGTGACAGATGGTCAGGTGAGCTCCCCTGCCAGCTTCTCCTGGCTTTGTCTGAAAGCCAGTGTCTTTGAAAGGTATTTGTAACAAAAGTGGCATAGGTATTCCCCGCATGTTGTTGGAATATGTTCCATATTATTCACCAGAACTTAAAACATTTAACCTGTTAGTAGTTAAATAAATGTGAATGAGTTGCTGGATAAGTTTTCCTTTTTATTTTATCTCAGGGTATCTCGGCTACACAAGTGGATTTTCCCTGACTTGCATGGTATTTTTTCTCATAGTGGTAAGTTTTTCTTGGTGTTTCGGTTAGAATGAAATTATTAACTTCCAGCGTCAAGCCATTTGTTTTGGATATTTTTTCCAATGGTGGTCCTTTATCCCAGGTTGTATACAAGAAATTTGAAGTTCCTTGCCGTCTGGATGAGAAAAATGCCACCGCGCCTCTGTCTCCAAACTCTAGCATTGCCTATGTGGATATGTGCCAACCCAAGTATGTCACCGTTAATTCCAAGGTATGTTTCTTTCCACACCATTTTGTCATTTTGCCCTACATGCCAGCAGCTAGACTGTGCAAGAAATCCTATACAAATGTAAGTTTTCCAGCCAGAACAAATTACATTTTTACCTAGGTTTTGTTTGCAAGGTTGAAGAGTTCAAAGAACTGGGGAAATTTCTGACAATAATTCTGGACAGCAGATTGCAAAGGAAAATAGGTGGTGAGGTTGATCAGACATAAGGGGGCTATAAGGACAGTACAGGTACAAACAGTCTTACCTGCAGCGATTCTGCAGATTCAGCATTTCAGGTTTACATTGAACATTGATAAAACATTGAATTCCATGCCTTGAGAGGTTGTGGAACATCCTTTGGAGGTTTTCAAGGAAGGGGTCAAAATAAATCTTCAGAGTATTTTTGAGATCTTTTTCTGCCATGCCATACTTTTTATTGCCAAGTCAAGGTTTGGTGTAGTGTGAATTTCAAACCGGGATTCATGGTTAAGCTCTCTTCTCATTAACCGCAAGCCTCTCTGAGAGCTTGCATGTTTGCATGGCCCAGTAAGCCATAGTTTGCCTTAGGATGTCATGTGAATGGCGCCATAGTAGTATTCAAGAAGAGAAGTGAAATGGCAGCAGGAAAATAAAAGTGTAGCACCTGCAAAAGGTAGGCAATTTCAATATTTTTGTAGAAAGGCAGTATATTAAGTGCTGCGCAAATATTAAATAACAAAACAGTCCTTGCCCGCAGGCTTGCAATCTAAAAGGCCAAACAGAAAAAGGAAATTATGAGGGAGGAAGAAGGAAAACAAGCAAACACAGACTTCAGCTCCTAAAAGTTTCACCGTTGCTCTTACAATGGCAGGCTTGAATAGAAACAGTTTAGGGAGAAGGGCCAAATGGCAGCTGGTCTCAAAGCTGAGCTGATGGGGTGCTCCATATCTCACTCTGCTCCAGGCAGGCCGATCTCCTGTTGACAGGTGACATTTGAGGGAGAGGAGGAGCCAAACAACAGCTGGTCTCTTCACCAAGCCAATGGAGAGAGCCCTGCTGTCCCATCCCTCTCCTCTGCTGCAGCCAATCAGATGTAATAATCATATTAGCAGCAGCACCAACACTATAGTTTCCCTTGTATTCAAACATCATTGTATATGCTTGTTATTTAACAGGTGTTCCCAGTCCCATGAAAGCCATGTTTCTCTAGGCAGAGCTCCTAAGGTTTCAAATCATGTAGGTTGGATCCAAAGGTTTCCATCCACAAACAGAAAGACACCTTTCATCAGAGCAATGGATTCCATCCCATTTCATGGGACTTTGCTGGTCATTGCACTGCAGCACTAGGCACTGCTTCACATGGTATGCAACTGTAAAAGGCACAGGCACCCTGCCAGAGCAAAACGTTGACAATCCCAGTTGAAGAGCGCAGAAAATTCAAACTTGCATATTGGAAACGATGACGATTTTCTTAATGACATTTGGAGGGACTACGTCTCTCCCTCCTGACTCATAGTTTTGTTTTTGTTTTTCAAACAGACCGTGTACGCTTTGCCTACCATTACATTTGCATTTGTCTGCCATCCCTCGGTCCTTCCAATCTACTGTGAACTTAAAGAGTAAGAGAGAAATCATTGTTTTGTTATTAAAGTGAACTGCTTTGTCTGTAGAACGTTAGTACTGAGTTCCACTCTGCATTGCTAAGAGAAAAGAACTTTAATTTGAGAAAAGCAGCAGGACCTGCTCATCATCTAGGAAGACTTGGCTCACCCAGGGGGTTTGAGGGTGGCAACGTAACAAATATGAGGCTCTCCTTAGATCTACACAGCTGTTAGCAGAGACACAAACAGTGTGAACAATCACTTCATACAAGGCAATGCCAGAGTGCAGCCAATAACTGGTGTCTGTCTCAAAGGCAGCTATATCTGGTACAGGAGGTAGCAGCATTGTCAATGTTATTTTCTGGCTTCCATTTTCAAAAAGAAAGAAGAATCGCTGCCAACACAGTGCTACTTACAAAAGCATTTGGAAGGCAAAAGTTTGCTGAATTCTGAGATTAGCTGGGGCCTCCTCTGTTTTGTGAATGCATGGACCATATAAAAACTCCTTACCCTTACATAGATTTCAGGATCATTTCAAAATGCTGGTGCTCTAGGAATCTCCAGCTAAAGCTGGTAACTCTGTAATTGCACAATGTTCCTATGATGGATGCATTTATACAAAGATAGTGGACTCTTCACAGGAACTGCTTAACTGAGGCAGACTAATAAGTCATCTAGTATGGTGGTCTGTACAGTGGCTGGCAGCCCTGCCCTGAACTGCTATTTCCTAGAAACCAAAAGTGTTAGTTATCTCTAAAACAAGAAGAGTTAGTTATTGAACCTAGCACCTTATACAAGCAAACCACATCAACCTTTCCTTACTGGATTGGACTTGATACTCTGTTGGAATCTCTGTAGCAGAGAGGGGGGAAATTCCACTCCCCACCCAGGAATTAAGGGCTCCCTAAATTAATCAGAGATCCATTTTGTTTTCCTGGTCTTCGCTAAACTTTAAAAATCACAATGCCACCGTTATCTCTTTTTACCTTAATTGTGTGGGCTTCAAACCTTAATTGTTGTGTTTGTTTTTAAGTAAAAGGGTCATGTTTCCGTAAAGGTAAAAGGACCCCTGACCATTAGGTCCAGTCGTGTCCGACTCTGGGGTTGCGGCGCTCATCTCGTGTTAATGGCCGAGGGAGCCGGCATACAGCTTCCGGGTCATGTGGCCAGCATGACAAAGCCGCTTCTGGCAAACCAGAGCAGTGCACAGAAACGACGTTTACTTTCCCACAGGAGCAGTACCTATTTATCTACTTGCACTTTGACGTGCTTTCGAACTGCTAGGTGGGCAGGAGCAGGGACCGAACAACGGGAGCTCACCCCATCGCGGGGATTCGAACCGCCAACCTTCTGATCCGCAAGCCCTAGGCTCTGTGGTTTAATGCACAGTGCCACCCGCGTCCCTGTTCCTTACATATAGGGAAAGCCACCTATAAACCAGCCCTTTAATCGTTACCATCTCAAGAAGATGGGCAATGAAGTGGTATGGTGTGGACAGTTGTTTACCCCCAAACCATTCCCCTACAGTGCTCCTCCTTGAGATCTCAACAGTCTTCAGACTTGTTCCTGTTAAGTGGCATACATTCAAGTATAATATCAATTATTCCCTAACTTCCCCCCGTTGCCCCATCTTTTTTTTGCAGTCGTTCGCAGAAGAAAATGCAGATGGTTTCGAGAATCTCTTTCTTCGCCATGTTTGTCATGTACTTCTTGACTGCTATTTTTGGCTATTTGACATTTTATGGTAAGTGACTTATTTTTGGCTACTCACCTCTTGTGCTTTCAGTACATTTAGAGAAAAAGAAACTAAAAGGTGTGTTTGTTTGTTTGTTTGTTTGTTTCTGTCTGTTTTCTGAATTTTGTAAATGGTTGAGGTGCTGCTTTCTTGTTTCCTCACTGTGCACAGAAGGTAACGTGAAAATTAGGGTATCCTCTGCTTGTTTGAAAGTAGCATTTCCTTGGCCCTTGACATCATACTTGCATTCCCAAGTGTTCGGGGAAGTACACAAACCAGAGCACTGCCCCCAGTCACTTCAATCTTAGGAGGAGGGGGGGAACATCTGCCCAGGCCCACTGGGTAGGGGTGGAGCAGTTATGCTAGCTTCCTAGCTGGACACTTGTTCTTGCTTAACAAGAAGAAAAAGGAATGAGAGGTCAGTGCAGTGCAGTGCAGATGCATCATCAGAAGTGCCAGATGGGACCTGTCAGTGCATTTGCACATCACTGATCTCCTTGCAACCTCACCCCTCTCCCTTCTGGTAAGCAACAGTGGCCCACCTGCGAGGAAGCAAGTGTAGCACCTCTACTTCACCTGACGATCTGCTTCTTCCCCACCCCCCACCCCCAGCCAATTATATGAAAGGAGCAGGGAAAACTACTATTCATACTTTAGCTTCAGGTTCTTTCTTGAGTGGGTAGGAGGGAAAGTGGGGTGACCTGGGACAGTAAGGGGAGGAAAATATGTAGTAGGGAAAGTCGAGTGTCACAGGAGTCAAAGGAGAGAGAGTAGGGGAGAAAATGAAGAGAGAGAGAGAGAGAGAGAGAGAAGACGTGCACACACAACACACATCAGATCTAGTGAAATTAGATCCTCTTGAAATTGCATCATACTTTCATGTGTTCTTTCTCCCCTCTCCCCAAAGGTCCACAGCACTCTCAACACTCCAATTTTGCCCCCAAGTACAAAAGCCCCTGGTGATCCATGGACATCAGAATAATCTCATAACGTTCCATTAATTTGAATACAGTGGTACCTAGGGTTACAGGCGCTTCAGGTTACAGGCTCCGCTAACCCAGAAATAGTACCTCGGGTTAAGAACTTTGCTTCAGGATGAGAACAGAAATCGCATGGCAGCAGCGCGGCGGCAGCAGGAGGCCCCATTAACTAAAGTGGTACCTCAGGTTAAGAACAGTTTCAGGTTCAGAACGGACCTCCAGAACAAATTAAGTTCTTAACCCGAGGTACCACTGTACAGCGAGTGAAAACAGCTGTATTTACAAATAAAATGACTGTTTAAATTGTCCTAATATCCCAAGTTAAAATAATTTCATAAATTTATTTGTAAAATGTCACTCTTTTTTGCATCGTTTGCACTTGCAACCTGTTTGATTTAAACAGGGACTAACTGAAACAAATGCTCCGAGTATTTGGGTTCTTTCCCTCTCGCTTCCTCGCTGTGTTCAGGCCCAGACAGATTTGTGGCTCACATCCAAACTGGACATTATCACAACTGGGAACTGAGCTCCACTGAAATGAATGGGACTTACTCTCTGGCAAGTGTACATCAGGTTTCAGGGCGAATTTGATCTTTGCGGTTCACTGGGGCATGAGTTAAAACGCTGTTTTCGATCCAGCCTACTTCACTGCCATCCCTGTTGCCTGCAGATTAATCACATGTTGTTTGAGGTGGCTCTTGCCAAGTGACAGCCTCTATGAATTAATTGCTTAATTGCTGGAACAGTTCTCTCTTTGTCTTCCCTGCAGAAACCGTGTCGTCAGATCTGCTTCACAAGTATCAGAATAAAGATGACATCCTCATCTTGACGGTCCGTGTTGCTGTCATAGCTGCAGTCATCCTCACAGTCCCAGTGTTATTTTTCACTGTAAGTCTGAGGCTCCTGTTAACTTGGAGATGTCTTACCATTTCCTTACTATATCAAATTGCTGCATAGATTCATTTAGATTTGGTCCTGCTGACGGTGGCCTACAGTTTAAAATCAATCCCCCCCACCCCCTGAAAAAGTGCAAGTAAACAGTGTCATGAAGTCCTGAGCCACCCCAGAGCCAATGGTCTTGGCACGGATGTTGAAGTCTCCCATAACCAGCAGTCTTAGAGTCCTCAACACCACCTCCAAGACCAGCTCTGTTAGCTCAGGCAGGGAGACTGCTGGGCAGTGAGGCAGGAGATAAACTAGCAGAATCTGTCCTGATTGCCCGCAAATGGCTCAGAACCGCCTCTCCCCATTTGAACTGACCTGGACCCTGCAACCATCATCTGAAGCCCTTCTTTGTGTGCCTCCTCCATGAGATGTCAGGAGGGTGGCAACACGAGAACGGGTCTTTTCTTCAGTGGCTCCCTGTTTGTGGAATGCTCTCCCCAGGGAGGCTTGCCTGTCACTTTTGTTACATAACTTTAGGTGTCAGGCAGAAACATTCACCTTCTCACAGGGCAATCCGTGGCCTTTTAAACTGGTGTGTGTGTGTGTGTGTGTGTATTGCTTTTGTTTGCTATTATTCTTTCTATTGTTGTGTTTTTATATTGTAAGCTTCCCTGTGATCTTTGGGTAAAGGGCAGCATAGAAATTTAATTTAAAAAGCAAATAGGTAAATGAATTCAGGATAGTGCCTGTGAATTCCTAAGTGGGCACTATCCCATTCCACAGTATGGGCTCTGTTAGCCAGCAGAAGGCAGAAATGTGACATATCTTGGTGCAGGAAAATGTTCATCCTTTGCTGTTGTGAGGCTGATTTGCTAAGCTCTATGAGAAGAAGAATGAAGTTCATCCTGGCAGAAATGTAATTAATTTTGACACTAGAACAAATAATGTTAACATAAAAAACCTGCAGCTGTAATAAATAGCATCTGGTGGAAATGCAGATAATATGCCCCCCTCTCTCTCATGCCCACAAACACATTACCATGTCTAACAGTGCAATCCTAACCAGGTTTTCTCAGAAGTAAATACTGTCGAATTCAAAAGAGTTTACTCCCAAGTAAGTGGTGTTAGGATTGCAGCCTAAGTGCTCTAGAATGAATTTGGAGTCAAGCAAATCTAAGTGCATTATACAAGACCATGGAGGGACTTAGTAAGGGAAATTATGCAAATTTTGACTGCAATAGCTCTTTTTTTTCTCCTTTGCAGGTGCGTTCTTCTATATTTGAGCTTACTAGAAAAACCAAATTTCACTTGTGCCGTCACGTTGTGGTTACGGTGATCCTTCTGGCGATCATTAACTTGTTAGTTATTTTCATACCTTCCATGAAGGATATTTTTGGAGTTGTAGGTACAGTATTCAAATTATATTTGATTAAGAAATGCCTTTTGTTGTGGGTCACATCAACTTGTCTGTTATAACAAAATCTATGTGCTTGATTTGTCACAGGGGTAACTTCTGCCAATATGCTGATTTTTATTCTCCCATCATCACTTTATTTAAAAATCACCCACCAAGATGGATCAAAACTGATTCAGAGGATTTGGGTAAGTTTCAGAGATTAGGAGCTATTTCAAGCTTTGTCCCAGTAGCCATCCATAAACTAAGTCTGAAACTGTAGTCCTCCAAGAGCATAAAATATTTCTGCTTGGCTTTGATGAACATTCTCATTTGGTTAACCTGTTTATGAAAATAAGTTCTGCTAGCTGAACTACTTTCCCCTTTTGGTTCCAGGCCTCCCTCTTTTTGGCATTAGGAGTAATGTTTTCCCTGGTGAGCATTCCTCTCGTCATCTATGACTGGGTGTATTCAGGAGACACAGCTGAAGGCCACTGAAGTTAATGGGACATTAAGAAGAATACATTTCCATTTTGCTACTCACACCAAAATCATTATCATCCCATTTTGTTAATACCCCCATCCACTCTTTGTGAGTATCCTTCATGAACTCAAAACAATGGAATACCAGTAGGATGCAATGTTCTACTGTGGGTTGCAGCCAACTGAGTATTACGCAAGAGTAGTCCCACTGAAATTAATGGATGCAAGTCAGTCATGCCCATTGATTTCAGTTGGTCTACTCTGAATAGGACTAACATTGGTTACAACCCAATCATTTTATGTTACCTTATTTTAAATGTTATCCTTCATGTTCCCACAAGCTACTGGATCAGTATTAAGTTTATGGTGGCGGTCAGTACCATTTTGCATACTCATAGATTTGTCCATTGGCCATTGGTGTTCTGTGTGTGGTAACTGACACTAAAATAATTGAGGTTATATACTTGCAAATTAATATATCAATGTGTTTTAAACTACAATCAGTTAACCAGCCTTGATCAAACTAGAGCGCACTTCCTGGAGATAAGTTTACCTCTACCTGATTGTTCTTGTCCAGCGGTGTGCTTAGTGGATAGATAATCTACCATTAGGTTACATATGTATGTAATCTATAGGGTCTTTGGTATCCGTGAACAAAGCCTGTACAGTCGTACCTCTGGTTAAGTACTTAATTCGTTCTGGAGGTCCATTCTTAACCTGAAGATGTTCTTAACCTGAAGCACCACTTTAGCTAATGGGACCTCCCGCTGTCGCTGTGCTGCCAAAGCATGATTTCTGTTCTTATCCTGAAGCAAAGTCCTTAACCTGAAGAGTTATTTCTGGGTTAGCGGAGTTCTTAACCTGAAGCATATGTAACCTGAGGTACCACTGTACACTATTAAGCCTTAGTAGATAATCCCTACCAGAAGTTGTCTTTTGCACACTCAGTTTGTGAGTTCCATGTATGCAAGTTTGGTTTATTTTTAAAGAAATGGTTTGTGTTCAGATAGTTGTCCCCTGGAGATGTGAATAAATTCATAAGGTTGATTGCTGCCAATTATAGAACTGTTGATTTCAACCTGGAGCTCCGGAGGTGGTGGCTTCTTAATGAGCACTCAGTCTGGTCTGGTAAACTGCTGGAAGGATGTCCTAGAAAAGAAGGGAAGATTTGCCTAGACTTTGGCCCAGGAGTTTAAAAGCAGGATACACTTCTGAATCACAAATGGTTATGAAGCTGAACATGAACAGACTCAGAACGGGTGTTTGTTTCAGCTAAATAAGTGGTCTGACAATCATTTGACAGCAATGCCACAAATAAAAGCCCTGATGGAACTTCAGGAAATTGACCTCAGGCTGACCACTGAAAAGTGAGCATGCAGAGCTACGGCAGGCTTTCAGGTGAACAGAGCAGACCCTGTTCCCTCTGAAATGTGCCGTTGGTGAAGGCAGCTATCACCAGAACACTATGACAGATCACAGTGGAGGTCACAGAGAGACATCTTAACTGCCAGCCCTTGGTAGCTATTGCGCATTGTGTTAAAAATTCTTGCGTGTGTATTTCCCAGTTTGCATTTGAGTTTGTGGGGTGTGTGTGTGTGTGCTATAGTGTAGCAGGCAGCCAGGCTCCACAGGGTTATAAAGCTCACTTGGCTATATCTCCCCGTGAACCTCACAGTGGAGGCAGGGAAATCTCTCTCAGACTGATGAGAGAGAAGAGTTTGATGAGAAGCCACTGCTTAAACAGAGTGGATGTAGGCAACCATTTACCAATTGGAAAGTTAGCACAGTTTGCATATTTGATGAATGTTGTCCTTTCAAATGATAAGGAGAATCTTACCACATAACAAGTTCTCCTGTTCTTACCATGCATTTGTACAGTAGTTTTGGCGCTGCTGAACTCACACTAGTAGAGAGTCCTGACCCACTAATTGAAGACCAATGGTCTACAACAGTGTTTCCCAATTGGTGGTCCATGGAGCCCAGGGGATCCACGTAACCTACCCTTGGTGGTCCATGGCACATACCCATCAGCTAACCAGGATATCCTGTGTTTTCTTGGGGTGCTCTCGCATGAGAGCACAGTGCCCAAAAACACATGGGATTGCAGCACTCAAAAACGTATGTGTGTCACATGACTTGTGACTTGTGCGAGTTTGCGGCCTGGAAAATGTGTGTCCTGTTTTGCACTGGGACATGTTGGAAGGTATAGTGGCACCACTGACATAACAAAAAACTGTCAGAGAGATATCAGCATTTTGAAAAGTAGGGGGTCCATAGCTAATTGAGAACCTCTGGTCTATATGGCTCATGTAATGTGGTCTACATGAGACTGCCCTTGAAGGCAGATAAGACACTTTCACTGGAACAGAATGCTGCTGACAGGTGCCACATATATAGAGTGTTTAAATCACTCTTATATCACTTTGACAGCCATGGCTTCCCCCAAATAATACTGGAAACTGTTGTTTAATAAGGGTGCTGGGAGTTATTAGGAGACCTGTATTCCCATCACAGAGCTATGATTCGCAGAAGTCTTATAATAATCAAGCTTTCTTCCCAGGGAACTCTGGGAATCATAGCTCTGCGGGGGGGGGGAGATAAAGATCTTAATTCTTAGTCTTAACAAACTACAACTCCCAGGATTCTTTAACCAAGACTGTTAAAGTGATCTAAGAGTTGATTGGCCTAAGCTTTGTTCTGATTACTGGTAATATGTGTTAATTGGAAAGGGGCTTGCATAGGTTTTAACATTTCAACAGTTTATATGGCTTTTAATCTATTTTGTCAACTATTCCAGACAATTTTTAAAGCTGAAAAACAGCACATAGATATTGTAAATAAATAATAAATTTGGATGGAGTTTAGAATGAGTCCTACCTATCCAGAACCAGTTAAGAACAGGTTGTGAGAGTCTCTCTCTGTTGTGTCCAGGAGCAATTAAAGATAGACTAAACTTATTTCTAAAACAAGCCAACGCTGCAGTTCTATTGTCTTTGTTTTTGGAGTTCTCCTTCATTATTTCCAATATACTTGGTTTGGGGTACATGTCTGGAAATGTTGGGATGTTTCAGACTTAAGTCTGTCATGACCAACTTACATTGATTTTGATTTCAAAGCAGGATCCAGCTTACGGGAATCACTTGAACTGTTTGTCTTTACTGTAAAATTTCTGATTCTATTTAATTGTACCTCTTTGAAACCCCTTTTATTGGCATTTTGTTTCCATTGCAGTGCCCACAGCTTTAATTTACATATGCTGCTTAAACTCTTTGTAGGTTTAAAAGCTCTTGGGTATTTCCCCAAAAAGCTGTGCCCCGTTTTCTAGATTGCATTGATAATAGTATCTCTTGGATCGAAGCTTTCAGGCACTGAAATGACAGCAAGCAGGTTCAGGGGTGATTGCAGTGTATGACAGATAAATCTCCTTGGTGCCATAGTGATATTTGTAAATTCAAATGTTTAGTTTTATGTTAAGAGGATTTCTACACACTACACACCCACCCACCCCACAAGAACATAAAGCTAAAAGGGAGAGTGTACCAGCAAGACTGAGAAATAGTAAAAGAACTACTGGGGAAGTCATAAGTTCCATCTCAGTGCCTCGTAAGGAAATACAGTTTGAAAACCACCTCAAGCAATTAAATGTAATGGGACAGAGAAACTGGGGAAACTTTGTTCTCCAGCCATCGTCCACTCAGCAGAGATTTGTTCTGGAACAAATAAAGAGAATGTTGTAACTGTCTTCAGTCTGAAGGGTCACAGGATGATCTTTCTGCATACAGAGATACCCCCACACTGCCTGTTAAGCTGCTCCTAAAACTCAAGAGACTAGCCTTCAATTCAGTAGAAGGATCTGTGGTCCATTAAAAAAGAAAAGAAAACAATGACATGTATGCCTCTGTGTGTGCACGTGCTCTCTCTTGGTTGTAGCCTGAGTTACTGCAGTGCCTGTTATCCAATATTGACACCTATATTTCTTTTTTAAAAAACAAAATCAAGACATTATAATTGCCCTTGAGGTGTTCTGCAATGTAAATTTCTGGATCACAGTTATCCACCCTTTGGATCAATCAGTGTTTGTTTTATCCAGTTCAGGCCCTGGGACAATTATCCTACTGATATTCAGCTCACCTGTATATTTTTTTTAAACCAAAACTCATGATAAACTGTACATATTTCATAGTACTATTTCATAACTGCCTTTATAAATATTTTACCTCTTTTTGGAATGTGTAGGACTGTAGAATGTGATATTATTTTTCATTTCTGCAAAGTGCTTTACAGATAGTATCTTGTTCGTCTGCAAAACCACATTGTGAAGTAGGTCAGTTAAGAGTTCCCTATTGCAGAATGGAGGCCAGGGGAGGGAATGAATTGTTCGTGCCTGAGCAAGGATTTGGACTTAGGTCTCCAGTTCAAGTCCAGCATTTTGTCCATTAGACTACGAAAAGCAAGTTGCTGTTGGCTTCAAACTGACACATGAAACTGTGTACTAGGTTTTGTTTTTGTCTTAAATGCTGGTGTAAAATGGCCTTGGGACTCTTGGGGTTCACCATAATATTGTGATGCGCTTGCAAATAAATTACCAAATGGATGAGTAATGGAGAATAATAAGCACACAAGGTGTTAGGGGTGAGGTAAGTCTCAGAGTCTTGAGATGGGATTCACAGGAGCATTATCAACATTAAATGATAGTTGGTTCCCCTCAGTTTGGGAATAACTAATTTTGGCAGTGTTTGTAGCACATTTCAAGCAAAGCCACAACATCCAAGCCATTAATTCATTGCCCAGGCTATCTTGATGATGATGAGTTCTAATTAAAGCCACAGCATAATTGATTTTTTTTAGGTCACAGTTCCAGCTTTTTGGTTTTCTACGCCAGCCTCAATTTACACCTTCCCTATCCTCCTTTTGTGCATGTTGATATTGACTAGGAGCTCTGTTTTTATTAACTTGAATTGTTTTAAAAGGGGATGGGGGGGATCATGGAACGTAAGTCTATCAACAGCTGCTAGCCATGATTACAAAACAGAAGTTCCATGTTCCAAGACAGGGAATGTAAATCATTGAAGGTCAAGAGAGGGCTGGTGGCCTTCATTACCTGCTAGGACAATCTCCTGAAGGCCTCTAATGGCAAACAGGATGCTAGACTAGGTGGGCCATTGGACTGATTTAGCAGGGGCTTAATAGCTGGCTATAAAGGTCTTTTCCAACCTTAGCTGATAAAGCACAGTACATGTGCAATTGCTGTAGAGGATCCAGATACCTCCCCTCATCCCCAGCAGTATGTCTGTTGCAGGAATGTCACGTTTCCCCATCACAATAATTTGTCCCTGGGGGTGGGGAGAGAAAGGGAGGAGGAAAGCAATGGGTAGCATAGCTTGCTCCCAGTTGCATTACATATGACGTTGCACTATTGCTTGAAAACCAAATACAATCTGGATGAAATAAAGACAAGGATATGACATATGCCTTTCCTTGTTCCCCCAGTTCTACAAACTTCTTTCTGAACTTTGGACAATATCACAGTAGAATGTATTGGCTTAGCTGGGTTTTTAAAAGCCTCTCAGATCTCCTCTGTCCAGGGATCTTTCTTTATTCGGAAGTGAGCATTCCTGAGAGTGCTTGGCATCAGAAAAGCATTTCCTTTTGTTTTGGTGGTTTTTTTAAATAAAAAAAATGAATGTGCCCATTGTTTCTCAGTGTAAGGCCTTCTGTTATCAAATGTGAAGATGATAACATTGAATGCCTTTGTCAAACACAGGGCTGGCAGGACCTTGATACTCACATGCTGTACATATATCTCCTAAGTCTGATTTAATAATAAAAAAGCAGCAGCAACAACAACAACAACAAAAAGAATCTATGCAGTTGTGTTGTATTGTAGGAAACGTTTCATTTGTGTATGTATATATATAATGTAAATAAATAGGATGCTTCTATTTTTGCAGTTGTGTATTCCGTAAAAATGAAAGTGCTGAGGTAGTCTGACCATAAGAGTTATAAAAAACAAAAACAAATGTGTTTGTAGCCAAATCTGAATAGTAGCATCAAAGCCTTAGCTCTCGACTTCACTGAATTTGTCCTCTCCCACTTTTACTCTGTCCAGCTCTATTCTACCATGTAATGAAGTTGCCTAAAGCAAATCTTAAGCTTATATAATGGTGTTGTTTACTGTAGCACATTTCTAAGAGCACAACTCAATGAACTGCCATACTTTGCTACTATCTGCCATATATTTCTCTTCGTTAACTGGAAGTAAAATGTAATCCTTTTGCAGTGCCCTCTAACCTTCTATGAATCTTATGCTGTGATACAGAGCTTCATGTGTGCTTGGATGTGTCCATAAACAAAGAAGCTACCTTATATTGGCTCAAACCATTGGGCCATGTTAACCTATTTCTGTCTGCTCTAAACTGGCAGCTGTTCCACAAAGTCCAAGGAAGAGGTCTTCCTCTGCTGCCTGAGATCCTTCAGTTAGAAGTGAACCTGAAGCAATATGCATGTGGTCCACCAGTGCACTTGTGGTGCATCCATCCCCTACATACAACACTTCCAGTCCCCACTAGACACTTTAGCTGTACATTGGGAAGGGGGGGCTGCTTGCAGACTCAACCACAGTATATCTTCAAATCAGGATGCTTGAGTGGAATCCATCAAGTTCTGCTATTGACCAGACCTCCGTTTTAAACGCTCTTGTATAAGGAACAAATAAAGGATATTGACAGCAATGGATGCAAGTGGAAAAACTTCCATGTTGCGTAGTGATTTGTGGCCAACAGTGCAACCACTAAGCTGGAATCCTAAAGGGTCCTCAAATTATGAAATTCTAAAGACACCATAAGAAATAGTGGGGTAGGTAGGTGGGTGTGAAGGCAGCCCCTATACAGAGCAGGTGATTTTATATAAAATGTCAACACTGCTTATCAATCTGACACTGGGTTCAGTACACTATTTTGAGGGCAAATGAGCTGCAGGGGGCAGGGAGTGGCATTTCTTTGTTGCCGCTTGTGCCAGCATTCAAGGGGGTGTAATCACTGTTCTTCAATTATGGGAGTTGTGTGCTCCCTTCTCCACGTCTAGGAACACTCCTCAACCCACCCAAAAAAGCACCATAGACCTGTGTTTGTGAGTGTGCGCACATGCCATAGCCCTCTTAAGCTCTGAATCACAGCCTACAAGTGGGATCAGTTCTGTCAAAGATAGTTTTGTATGAGAGCCCAAGGAAATTATGCACCATGTTCAAAGAAGCACTGAAGGGCTTTTAAGCTAGCAGCATTGATTGATTGATTGTTTGGTCTGTTTGCTGGGACATAAGCCAGGCCTTAAGTAGAACTGTGTTATGTGGCAAGCTGACTGTGTGCTCTCAGCACAGAGATGAATCTTACCAGCTGAATTGGTCCTTCATTTAAATCAAAATTGTAGTCACAAATATCTTGCGTAACGTATTTTTAAAGCTGGAGTACCTTGTTATTCAGTATTTCAATGTTGTCCTACTGATTTCCAATGGATCGTTATACATTTACCAGGCTTATTTTGTGAGTATGAAATGGCAGCACAATTTTCAAACGAGCACAAATATCAAATGTAGGGGTGGGGGTATCTAAGCTCTTGATTTTTAAATTACTACATTGTTTATTTTCTGGTGCTGCAGATAATCCAACAAATTCGGTTTAAAAAGTGAAAAATATCCCATTAAGAACTGAATGTACATTGTTTACATTAAACCAGTTTTCTAAAGTCCTAAGCTATGTTTTAAGCTGAGTGGTGTCCACTCAGGTTATTAAAAAAATACTATTAGAAACATTTTCCTCTGGCTTCTGTGTCATTGTTATCTGTGCTGTTCCTATTTAATGATATACATGTAAATGGTGATCTGTGTAAATAAAAACAATGTAATTCTGGAATTTTCTGTTTTCAGTATAATTTTTAAACATAAAAGTATGGTCTGAAACAATTAGATGCATTAATTTTAAGAGAAGATTTAGGTCCATTAACCACACTTTGGGTGTTAATGCCCTAGTGTTCCTCAACATGGGAGTGAGGACACAACACCTATCTTTGTAAGAAAAGTACAACCATTTGTAGAAGCACTCCCCAACCTGTTGTCTTGTAGACATTTTGGACTACAAGTCACATCATACCCAGTAGGAGTTGTAGTCCAAAATGTCTAGAAGGCAACAGGTTGTGGAAGTTTGGTCAACAATAATTGGGTCTTCACTCACGCAGCTGTACACAAAAGTGCTTGGCTGAAATGCTGTTTTAATGAAAAGCAGGGAGCAATGTGACTCCACACATCCCAGATTCTCCCCTCATGTTGACCAACAAGAGAGCATTAGCTTCAAAACAGAACTTCAGTTGGACAAGCTGAAGTAGCAGTATTAATGCTAGGGTTCTCCTCTGCCGTGGTCAAGAGGGAAAACACAGGAAATGTATGCTGCACAGTTTTGTCAAAGTTTAACTTACATCCTGAACCAGCTCTGAAATGGATAACAAACTGGGTATACAGGAAGGATATGATGTATGATGGCAGATCAGCAACTGGTCATTTGCAACCTTTAGGATGGTGACTAAGGTCTTTGTATTCCGGGGGTATTTGAGATGACAGGAATTGCTGTCTGCTTCAGCTGAAGCTTTTATGGCTCCTCCTCTGGGAATCTTTGATCAGGTTTGCTATTCTGAAACTTCAGCCTTCATTTTAGCAGGCCTGGCATCATATTTGGGCAGCTACTGAGTCCCAGGCTGTCTAGTAGGTCCTGCCTGCCTGCCTCTTCTCCCTCCATCCAGTGGCACTGCCACCAGTAGTACTACCAATAGGACTCACTGCACCTACAAAAATGGTGGTAATAAGAGAAAACTGATAATCTAGATCATTGACACCTCGATGTTGGTGCACAAGTTATTTAGATATTCAAAGGTGCCCAGTGGTTGCATACGCTTGCAAACAATAAACAGTTTTAATTGTGGGAGAAATTGTAGATAATTACAGTAAATCCTCCAGCTCTCCTCAGCCCTGCTCCCATCAGTTTTAACCAAAACATACCCCACCTCCCCTCCCCATTGCTTAAAAACAGTCACTAACAGCATGATCCTAAACATATCTATGCATAAGTACATCCCATTTAGTTCAATGGGGCTTGTTCTCTGGTGAATGTGCTAAACCATGGCTCTGTGGATGTCGTTGGGCTACAGCTCCTATTATCTCTGACTATTGGTTATGCTGGCAGAGACTGGTGGAAACTGGAAGTCCAACAATATCCAGAGAACTGCAAGTTCCCTACCCCTGGTGTATAAGGATTGCAGCTTAAAGGAGCTGGTTGGTGGCCCTCTGACTGGCAGCAGCTCTCCAGGATTTTAGACAGGGCTTTCTCCCAGTCCTATCTGGAAGGATTGAAACTAGGACCTTCTGATCTGTTGCCCTTCCCCTTAAAGAAAGGGTATCTCCATATAGGAAAAACCTTATCTAGTTCCATGTCAGCCTCAAGAGGCAAGTCTGGCAGCTTCCTAAAGATTCTCAGATTATGATTGACAGCTCCAAGAAGTTAATGGGGCTGAGCGATGAATTTTCTACTGGGAATATATAGGCATTTTCCCATAGCCCTGAAGCTGTATTTCTGATCCAAAGGACAATTTTAAGGTAAATATGTGGACAAATGGACACAGGTCCAGTATACCTGAAGGAGTGTCTCCACCCCCCATCGTTCTGCCCAGACACTGAGGTCTAGTGCCGAGGGCCTTCTGGTGGTTCCCTCACTACGAGAAGCCAAGTTACAGGGAACCAGGCAGAGGGCCTTCTCGGTAGTGGCACCCGCCCTGTGGAACGCCCTCCCACAAGATGTCAAAGAGAAAAACAACTACCAGAAGTTTAGAAGACATCTGAAGGCAGCCCTGCTTAGGGAGGCTTTTAATGTTTAATAGATTATTGCATTTTAGTGTTCTGTTAGAAGCCACCCAGAGTGGGCAGGGTATAAATAATAATAATAATAATAATAATAATAATAATAATAATAATAATAATAATAATAATAATAATTATTATTATTTTAATGGACCAATCCATGTTTAATTTCATCACTGAAGCTGTAGTTTTAACTCCACATACCTGGGAGAAAGTCCCATGAAATGTAGTCAGACTTAATTCTGAATATGTGGTTTGAATTGTGCTATGAGTTAGAACTCCTTGCATTTTTCATTGGCCATGTGCAGGCATAGGCAAACCCGGCCCTCCAGATATTTTGAGACTACAATTCCCATCACCCCTGACCACTGGTCCTGTTAGATAGGGATGATGGGAGTTGTAGTCCCAAAACACCTGGAGGGCTGAGTTTGCCTATGCCTGGTCATGTGCAATAAATGTAAAGAACTGGTTTCTTCCACCCCTTCACAAATACACCCTTTCGAAGCTTAGTTTAACCAAGACTTTTCAAAGTAGACTGCTGAAATGCATGATATCTACTTTGATTAATTTTCCCCTTCCAGCTTTTTTGTTGTTTACTTTGATTGGGTGGAGTGCTGATTACCTCATCTATTCTAATTAGCACAGTGTGAATGGCTTAGGTTAGCAGAGATGATTCACTGGAGCAATGCCCTGTTTTTCATGGACTTCTGCTTTCATTGAGGATGTGTTTCATAGTTATTAACACACACACGTAACATTCACATTTGTCTTCTAATTTTCCTCACTGTACAAGAGTGTAACGAAAAGCATTCTCCCATCCAATGCCAATCTTTAATTACACTTTGCAAGTCTTAAAATGGATTTTCTCCCCTTACTTAGTAAGTCATGAGGCTCTATGCTTCCTCTAAGCCTATAAAGACGGAATTTTCTTCTTTGTTGCTTTTTGTTTTATAAAATCATATGTATTCTGCCTCTCTGAACATAGCCCACACAGAGCAGCAAACATATAAAAAAATACATATAAAAAAATAAGAACATCATCTCGGATAGCATCTTAGGCCTCATAAGGCTGGGAATTTATTCTGGTGAAATGTCAAAATGGTTATTTCTGCAAAGTTAACTACGGTAACTTCGTTTATTTGTCGGCAAAGCTATTTTGATTGCAAGAGCTGCTGTTCTATGTCTGATTGAGTGCAGGGAAATAACTTTGCTTCCATGGAAACAAATCTCGCCTGCTGATGGTGAGTAGATAGGACCATACTTTATGCTACCAAAATCTGTGGCTAGCAAAGTTTTCCCATATATTTTTTTTGCTATAGAGATCAGCCTTGCCCAACCCAGTGTCCTTCAGATGTTTGGATCTAGGACTCCCATCTTCTCCAGCCATAATGACCAATGGTCAAGGTTGGTTAGAGTTTTAGTCTTAAAACACCTGAAAGGCACTAGATGGTGGAAGCCTGATATAGACAAATACCATATTTTCCCGCATATAAGACTAGGGTTTGTTTGTTTTTTTACCAAAAAAATAGGTTTAAAATTGGGTCTTGTCTTATACATGGGTAGTGCTGAGGGGTGTTTTCTTAATGGGGGCATCTTATATACAGAAAAATATGGTATATCATTCCATAAAATCACTACCTCCTTTGAGAGCTCTAGCCTTAAGCATTCTCTTTTAGTAGCCCAACAATTTCCTCATGTGTGGCTAAGGATATCTGAATTCTGGTGTTGTTATATTTATTTTCCCAATGGTTCATTAGTTTTTTCCCCTGCGAGTTGCGGTTTCTAAAAAAAAAGCAGCTGCAATAGCTTTTCAGTTGTAGCAGTATTAGATAAAGAACTCGAGTATTGTTTGCTCTCTTCCTAGAGACAAATTATGTTGTGTATATTGATAAGTTTGGGGTAACTGAACAGGCGTCATTACATACGTCAAACTACATCCTTTGATTGCAATGAGTAAATGCAACATGAACTCCAGGTAGGAAATATTCACTTCTCTAGAAGAACAAACTTGCCCTTTGCCAAAAGAAAAGATGGAATATGTCAAACATTTCTAATACTTGCTCTCCAAAGTTATTTAACAGCATTCTGGTCACATCACTCTACTGTATAAATGTGTTGCGCAGAGTTTGTTGTTACATCTTATTAAAGAACTGAGCCAAGAAATCCAGACATGTTAAATATCACATAGCCTGCTGTTTCCTCAGCGCTGGTTTGGTCAAACAGGAGGAATGGTGCGTCCAACTACAACAACAAAAAAGTATAGCAGAAAGGACAATGAAAATAGGGGAGAAGGTTTTATATGCACATATATACTGTACATAGGCAAGGATGAAACTAAAAACTAATCATCTAACTAAAACATATACTTTGCAATAAACACTGTGCAGCCTGCACTTGACCCGAACTGGGTCTCAGTTGCCACCAGTGGTGTTTGGAAGCTTATGGACAAGCCTAATGAAATGTTGATACAAATTATAGTTATTTCTTTGCAGATATATGACCACAATGTAACAACTGTGTAGCCATTATGTATATTTTTATCATCTCAGAATGATCATGTCTGGGTTAAAGTCTGTTTTCCTTGTTTCCTTTATTTTTTAAGCAATTATGTAAAAATTGATTTAGAAAATTGTTTTACTTAGGGGCCCCTCATAATCTGTAACTTACTGTAGTTTACTGGCACTGTCCTGTAGCATCATAAGCAATAAAAATGCTGTCTGCAAGGGCCTTTAGGCTGCATTCCCATACAGCTGTATCTGAGAGTAAGTCCTGTTGAACTCATTGGGTCTAACTTCTGAGTAGATATGTATAGGAATGCACTATTAGTCTGCATTCAAACTAGTGGGAGCAGTTTATTTTCTTTGGACGACCTTCCAGCAGTCTTCTTAAGAAAGCTTGGGCTGCTGTCATATAAATTAATAAGCAATATTCTCAGGAAACATGATAATCTGATGGTTGTTGGACTTTGATCTCAGTGAGCAATTAACTGGCATGCTTCTGGCATTGACACCATAGGGCCATGTTCTTCATGCAAGAAGATAATCCAAACTGTTCCCATCTGACGCAACAAGGTCCAGAGATATTGACATAAGAGGGAAACATTATTTGCTTTATTGCAACATCCTCCTTGGCATTAAAAAAAAAAAGGATTCTTTTCACATCAGCCAAACAAAGGTTATCTTGGGGAAAGGTAAATACCGGTAAGAAGCTACACAGTAGTTTAGACTTTCACTTATATCCATGACAATCAGAAAATAGGACCAAACTCATTTAGAGAACCAGTGTGGCAATCTTTGGAAAGGCTGACAAATGAGCAAAGTGTGACACAGTCCTTCTGTGAGTTCCCTGGTTTTTTGGGGGGTGGCAGAGGGCTCTTTGTAAACTTTCGTGACTGATCTGAGTGCCACTTCCTGTTTTACAATGAATCTAATATGAGCTCCAGAGAAAGTGATGCAGCAAGCTGACACTGCTACAATCTGACTACTTGCAGAGACGGCGCAGCATGCTGTCTGTGGGCAATGAGATTCCCTAGTTCAAACCTCACCTCCAGTATAAACACACACACTAAGCAGTCATAAGGGGGAATTATACACAACCTTAAATACATCCTTGTATCCAAAGTGTGTGTGGGGGGGGTATTCCGTTGTATGTTTAACCCTTTAGGCAGAATTCCCCTCCCTCCATGGCCATTTTGCGGTAGTGTGAAAGACTGTTGTATGAATCTGCACTAACCAACCCTCTTGTGTCCTCCCCCCCCCCCAGATCCCAAAAAACATTGCCATTCAATGGAAAATGAAGTCATGCTAGATATCACTTGATTTGCCTCTTTTTTATTATTTATAACTACCCTGCATAGCTTTTCATTCAAATGGTGGCCCCGGTGTGAAATAATATAGCAGGCTTTATATCTGTAACAACGCACACAGAGACATGCCAGAAAGGAAGCAGCTAAAGCAAGCAGGATATGGTAGAATTTAAAGAAATAGCCCTGATATAATACACAGAAGTGCATTGTGTCATTAAATAGTAATCAATGTAATTTCTGGCTGTGCTCATTTGGGAGCTTCAGAAAGGTGTGAAGAATCTCTCTGCAGTTACAGTGAGCTTAGATAATAAGTCTATTAATATTAGACAGGCAGCTTAGTTGTATTGTTTTTGATGCCTGCTGAAATCTTTGGCTAGATTTTTCCCTTGGCTTTTAAATGCAGAATTTGGCTAAAGAGTTTGATTAACTGGCTTACATTGACTACAGCCCATTACTAAACATGTAGCATCTCTGACTGCAAACAAGAATAACCCTGTTTCAGTGGAGTAATATCATATTTTGCGACACTGTTTTGGCACACGAGTTGGTCCATCCCATGCCAAGATTTAATGACCCACAAACTTACCCCCTCACTAAATTTTAAATGTTTGTGGTTCACACTTGACAGGTTTGTAAGAGAGAAACCCATACAAAGCATCTTACTAATGGTGTGATGTACTGCCATCTTGTGGCAGCATTTCTACAACAGAGCTTCAGGATTCTACCGTGTGAAAATCACATAAGAAATTTCACTGAACAAGGGACCACAATAAAATAAGGATATATATCCAACTAGCAAAGTGCTGGATGTTTCTTTTATCCCAGTGGAGCCAGAAAATTTTCCAATGTGTAGCATACACAGACATTTTATTTTCATTGTCTCACCTTTATCTAGGACTGGTATATTTGACTGTGAGATGTTCAGATTACACTGAGATGAAGCTAATTAACACAACTTTAATACTTAAAATTATTTTATCATTAGGAAAATTAATGCTGTGTCACAGAACTTTCCTCTTCCCTTTTGCACTTCCTGCAGCTCTCGTTTTTCCTTTGCGCCACGCACCTTTAATTCCAAGGGATGTTTTAGTGCTATGAATTACTTGCTTTTGATATAATAGCAGCATTGGTATTTCTACTCCTTTCATTCCTTGCTCTCCTTGTTATTCCATAGATGCATGCATACAATTGTCCTGCTGCTGTGAATATAAGGATAAGAGCTTATTTTTAGCCCCTCCTATTTCCCTGGCACTTTTCCACTTTGTTGAAGAAGACTTCCTCAGCATCAGCTTATACATTTCTAATGAAATACATATATTGGAATGTGTTGTGAAATTAGGGGCATCATCACCAGCAAGAGCCCCTGATCAGTGTTCATTGGCAGTGCTTCCATGGATGCCAGACACATGATTGCCATTTGTGGTGTGTTGCCAGTGTGGTATAGCATTGAGACTTGGGAGATGCTAGCCTTCAAATCCTCACTCAAACATGCAGCCTTGGGCCAGTCACAGTCTCTTAGCCTAACATACCTCTCAGGGTTGTGAGGATAAAACAGGAAGACGGAGAACCATGTACGCCACTTTGAGCTCTTTCAATGAAAGGTGGGATATAAATGTAATAACAAAACCAACCAACCAAATAATACATTCTTGGGTAGTTTTGAGATTTTCAGGACACTGTGTTTTCCCCTTCCTTCCTGGGCTGAGTGGACATAGGATATGGGTGTACAGTATATGCCCTCATGCCTCACATAAACACACTCTGTCATTGGAATATAGGGTTGCTCAGTTATAATTCTCCTTATCTTAAGTGTTTTGAATGGACAACAACAATTTTATATAAGGCATGAAGGGCAAGGACATCTATTCCCAAGGAGACAGCACAATCAGTACAAATAACATGGCACAGATTGGTGCCTGAATGACAGTCTGCATTCTTGTTGGGAGACTGATGTCTCCCGAGGAGTTAACACAATCTCATCCCCTCTCCACAAGTTTATAAATATAACACAAATCATAGACAATTATTTCACATCCTGTTTCCTTGTTGTCCTAAGCACAGGAAAGCTTTTTCTTCACAGGAATTATTCGTGCTTGTTAATAATAAGTGTGTGCTTTTGTCCACAAGGCTTCACAGCTATATGCATCCAGCACTACTGAGCAGCAATTATGAACATCCATGAAAACCTATATAATTTATCCAGTGACACCACAGATTCTGAAACCCCACCCCCCCAAAAAAAGTGCAAAGCAAAATAGAAACCTGCTATCTCCTGAGATTAGACAGACTTATTAAATGAGAAGTCTTCTCAAAAATCACTCCATAGTTTGCCATTTAATGTCATTGTCAGTTTTGGTGCAATCCAAACTCCCTGTCAGCTGGGCTGAAGGAGGTTAGGACATGGGGCCACAGGCCCCACCCTAGAAGAGGGGAGCACATTCAGAAATCCCTCTGCCACCAACACAAGTCCATCCACCTGTGCACAGACAGGCTAGTGCGTAAGAGCCACACTTGCCACATCCCAAGAAAGGGGTGACCTGGGATGGGGGCAGGACATACTGGGAAGAAGCCAGCAATCTACCACATCCAAACGCTCTTCAGACCACATATATATAAGATGCACTAAGCATCTTCAATCTTTTCAGACCCACAACTCATTTCAACCCAAACATGTATTTGGAGACCCATTTCTTATATTTAACCATATAGCTGGATGTTGATAGTGCTCCTGTTGTGACCCACATTGAATCAGGCCATGACCCACTCGTGGGCCCCAATGCACCAGCTGAAGACCAGTGTTCTATACCATCAAAAGACATGGTGCACAGGGCCCTACTTCATAGGAAACAATAGACTGGGGCCATTGTGAGAAAATTGGGGGCCCATCCCACTTGCTAGTTACACCCATGCTGGGATGAGACCTCTCCATATGCAGCGGAGCCCCATGGCCAATCAACAGATGGCACTGGCAGAATATCAACCCAAATGCACCAGCCACAAATCACACGATGCCTCTTGTGGCATGGAACTGTGCCACACACATTTCTTATGGGGACTTTGAGCACCAGGAGGGGGCACTATTGTGAAAGGGCACAAACACTGGGCACTTGGTGAAAAAAATACCAGCTTTTGAGCAAGTTTGTTTCTTCAGCACAGGAACAAACACTGCTATTGCTGACATTTCCTTCCCAAGCTTCACTCCCAAGCAGTCACCCGGGATTCAGCAATGGATGCTGAACACTTGCAGGCCCCAAGCAGATGTGTGGACATGCTCCATCTCTTCTCTCCTGGTGGAGAGGGATAACTTGCCATGCCAACACCTGGAAATCACTTCTCACAACCTTCACTCCTGGCTCCCTGCCTGCACCCTCTGCTGCAGGGCTGGGGAACTTGTGCCATGCTTTGGCAAGGTGAGAGACGGGGAATACAGTCTCAGCCCACTAGGAGTCACCCTGCAGCACTCTTGTTGCAGAGCCTCGCAGGCTTGGCGCAGCCCCCGCTGCAGGATCACATCACCCAGAAGGATTGGAAATGCAGTCAGGCCAGACCTGAGCAAGGGGACTCCAAACTCAGGCAGCCCCTACAAGACAAAGGGGACCCCAGCAGAGCACAGAAGAGCAGGAGAGAGGGAGCAGTCGAGCCTGAGGGCAAGGAGGGCAGCTCAGCACAAGAATACTAGCAGAGTAGCAAAAACTGTGAGTGACCTAGGATAAGAAAGCAAATAGAAATCCAGTGGGAATCCACAGCCAGTGGAGTTGGGAACACAGTGGCAGGAGGTGGCTCAGACCATGTGGGCTCTGTGCAGAAGTATGTGTGCAAAGGGAGGCCCAGGTTGTAAGGCTGGGGCAACAGCAGGGGGCAGAGGGCTCTGTGATGACCAGGGATGGGGAAACAGAGGGCACTCAGAGCTTGTAATTCAACATTTGAAGCAAGGTCTCCCAAGGGTTTATTGGCTACCAGAGGGCATTAGGTTTTGCAAATGCAGGTTCGGATCCTTTAGCTCAGCTGTGAAGTTCCTTGGATGACCTTGCACCAATCAGAATCTCACCATCTTATCCCATACAGCTGCATGCAGGCGGCAATACTAATCTGGCTTCCTCAGCTGCCAGCGTGAGAAACGAAGCCCTCACACCCTGGTTATATATATCTATGGTAGGCATGTCTTTGCCAGGGCAACCTTTGGCTCTCAGTCTAGAAACCTGGGCAGATATTTTTATGTCATGAACTGCTGTGAGATCTACCGATGAAGGGTGGTATATGTTGTAACAATATTAAGGTCTTTTATATATATAATAATTGTTCATAAGTGTACCATGCAAACATGTACATGAATGTATGGGCCACATGTCTGAAGCAGCACCATTTTGACTCCCAGCTGACCAAGTATTTCTCTGCAAGGAGAGAAGACAATAGGAAAAGCTTCCCAATTCTCTTTGGGACTTACACCTCCCTGTAAATACAGTCTGGCAAGTATCTGTTAAGCTGAGCACACTATCAATGTGTGTAAGAGATTCAGGAAAGGCAATCAGATAAGGCATTATCATATAAACTGACAGGCAGGAGAAAAACAACCTGTTGGAGACTGCCTTTTTCTGTGATGTAGGTATGATGTATCTGGGGTGGTGGTCTTGGGTTACACCCCTTCTGTGACGTTTGCATCATGTTTCTGGGGGTGGTCTTCAACGGCAGCATGGGCAATTTCAAATTACTATATAAGGCGAGGTGCTCCTTTGTTCTAGGTCCCTCTCCTGCTCTCCTGTGTGTGGGGAAGTTACCCTGTTGCAATAGCGAGAATAAAGACTTTGCTTCTCAATCTTCTCTGGTTGGCCTCTGTTATATTCTCCTACCGATGGAGAACCTACAAAGCGCTCTTGTGTATCCCATAAGGGAAAAGGGCAGATTTTGTTTATTACATATAAAAATGTAATGAATAAAAAAATATATACCTGATCTTTTAAAGTTCGGATGCCAGGGACCTTCTGCACGCAAATCATGCACTTTGCCATTGGGCTGTTCCCACCATTCCAGTTAAGGGGCAGATCATGTAGGGTTGCTGTACACCCTCTTTTTCCAGGACACAGCCTCTTTTTTTATCATATAGTGATCCATAGTCAGAGCCGTCTCATCCATTTGGGCTGGTGGCACAGTGCACCAGGGCGCAGGGCCCCCAGGGGCGCCCCCTCCCCAACCCTACCCCACGGACCGCAGCGAGCGGGGGAGAGCCGCACAGCCCTGCCGGCGGCCTCCCCCCCCCGCCCCCATGGACGGCCGGGTGCTTGCGCTGCCCACACTCTCCCCCGGACGCCCTGGACGCATGGGGACGCCGGAAGGATCGAGCCCACCGGCATACCGGCCGTCCCCCTCCCCAACCCGCCCCCAAGGGCGGACTGGCAGCCAGGTGCTCGTGCGCCAGCGGTGCAGCTGCTGCTGCCCTTGCCGGTCCTGGACGGGCTGCGAGCCAGCTGCCCTCGCCTCCCGTCCCAGGAGCACTGGAACGGTGCGCAGAGCCCCGCGCCGTTCCAGCGCCAGGTCCCTCATCCCCTGCTCGCCCCCCCCCCTCCCAAGGGGCGGCAAGCACGAGAGGGAGATGGCGGAGAGGCAGTACGCCGGGGGCGCTGGAGGGATCGCTGCACCACGGCGGCCGATCTCCTTAAGACGGCCCTGTCCATAGTTAAAAGTCAGCAAACGTGTGCTCTTTTTTGCTCTTCAGAATACAGCAACCTGGAAGCTGAATGTTTTGACATGCAGCCTCTTAAGGCTGCAATCCTATACCTGTGGGTTGGTTGGTTGGCCCTTTGGGTGGGGAAACTTCCAGATGGCCTTGGACTACAACTCCCATCAACTGTGACCGCTGGGGAGGTTTCCTGGGGTGCCAACTTAAAAAAAATAGGGGCGGGGGACGGGGGACGGGAGGTAAGCCCAGCCCCACATAATAAGCTTGGGCACACACACACTATTTGAATGGCAATGTTTATCACCTGTGGCAGCCGTCTCAAATATTTTGGTGGAGGGGGCGAAGGGACCTCGGCCCCTAGGAGTTGGCTCCTATGCTGGGGGCTGATGGGAGCTGGAGTCCCACAACAATTTGGGGGTGAGCAACAGGCTCCGCACTTCTGCCAAGTTGTATCCCCCTCAGCGGGGCTTGGTTCCGAATGGACGTGCGTGAGGTGGCGCCGTGACGTGTCCCGGTCACGTGAACTGTCTCGCGTGAGCCCGTTTCTCACGGTTAATGGCTACAACCGCCATGGAGCCAAAACCACATGTTGTTCTTGTTGTTGAGCATGGTGGGAAGGGAGGACTATCAAATCCTTCAAGAGGCCTCCGCGTGCATCAATAGCCTGCAATGCAACTTTAAAAAATAAAGCCATAATGCGCAGGCAACACCATGTGACGGAGCAATAACTCTACTGCTGGTCCATAAATCTCTCTTATCTCTCTGAATAGCGCCCGCTTCCCCAAACTATTCAACTAAGTACATAGCTGTCAAGTCTCCCCTTTTTTTGCGGGAAACTCCCTTATTGCAAGCCGTTTCCCGCTGCTATCCCCATTTTTTTAATATCCCTTAAATTTCCCTTATTTCAAAGGGAATATTCCTCTCCCCAGGCACGTCTTTACCCTGTGGTGCCAGTGGCACGGGGAACCAGGGCCGGGTGGCAAGCTGAGTGTCCGGGAAAGAGAGTTGGAGTCCGGGGAGAGCACAGCTTCTCCCCCTCTGCAATCCTAGAGCGCCGCTGAGGGAGTAGAAGGAGCCGGAGGAGGAGGAGGAGGAGAGTCCACCACCCACCCACCTCCCCGCCCGCACAGCTGGAGGACCGTGCTAGGGAAAGAGGCCACGCTTCCCAAACTTCCTGCACCACGTTCCTCAACATCCAGCTGCCGAGCGTGCGCCAAGTGTGAGGACCGAGGAGAGAGCCGCGTCAGAGACCCTTAAAAGTTCTCCTGGATCTGAAAGCGAGCTATCGTGCAGCGCAGGTGAATAACACCGAGAGGTGGGCTCCGTGGGTTGCCCGTGAAGCTGCCTGGACTTTTAACCCAAAGTCGGCAAAATCTTATAGATATAAATAAAATCCATCTAGATTGCCTTGGTGCAGGGGCCCCCTTAGGAGCGGCCCGCGGGGCCCAAGTTGGCCCAATTGCTCCAATTGCCTTAAGGTCAGCCCTGATGAGACTGTGTACGGGTTGGACTGACAAGCCCTGCACCTTCTAGGTCCCTGATGTCACCATTCAGAGTACAGACTCAAGGACTTGTTATGGAAATAAAGGGGGGCACTTATTGGAAATCAGTTTTGTCACCTCTTCCCCCCAAACCCTGAGACAATGAGCCCAGCCACCTTTTATTCACAGTCGCATAAGCACTACACTACAGCATGGCCTGCACCCAATCTTGTTTTTGTACAATCTTGTTTGTCCTCAGTAACCAAAATTATATTATCAATGTATACAAGCAGAAAAGTTGTTTTCCTTCATTTGCAAGGAATCATACAAAACAAAGTGGCACTAATAAAGAAACGTTCCAGTGTGGCAACAGAAAGCAAACTAAAATTGCTTTTGCAGTTGATCAAAACTATCCAGCAATATCAAGTTATAGGAAAACTGGTGCTATTAAAAGTAATCCTTCTGGTTGCTTAATTGGTTTGGCAACTTCCAGGCACATGATGTGTGATGCTAATTATTTTCCCCAAGAGTTAAATAATAACTGATCAGAGGCAGCTACCGGAGAGCTATGAGATGCAGGTGAGGGTCAGATGACTTGTCAATCCCAGCAGGTATATAAGAGGACGACCCGGTCTGCCCAGGCCAGCCTCCACAACCAACAGAAACACACACACATATAGTCGCAGCCAAGTTGAGAGCGGCAGAGATGTCTTTGAAGAAGGGTCTCTTAATAAAGGATGCTGCTGGTGGGGAACGATCAGGCTGGGATCGGGTCTGCCTGTGTAGCTGGGTGCAAGCTGGGCATTTGGTGGGGTTGGGGAGGGGGGTGAGATCAGATCTGCATCAGAGAGAATGGCACATGAAGGTTGTGTTTGTGTGTGTGTGTGTGTGTGTGTGTGTGTGTATATATATATATATATATATACACACACATACATACATACATACAGATATACATATATATATGTGTGTGTGTGTGTGTGTTGACATTTTTTTAGCGATGCCCCCCTAGTGGCATTCTTTTGTTCACTTTTTATTTTGAGGCAGTGCACACCTATGTTTGTGGAATTGCAAGCCTTTCCAGTCATGTGTTACTCCAGTCATATCCCACATATGAATGTGGGGAAAGATAATGGTGTGTAGCCTGGTGTAAATCAATTTGTAGCCTGGGGGATTACAACGGCGTGGACTGTCCTGAGAACCGTAGACTGTCCCCGGGACAGTTGAGGGTGCTGATCCCTTATTTTCAAATCCAAAACTTGACAGCTATGACTAAGTACCGGTATCTAATTCGGGATTACGTAATGCTCCCGTTTGCGCCTGCTCTTTTTTTTTTGAGAGAGAGAAAAATGGTCATAGGTTTGCGCATGCGCCTCACGCCTGCTCTTTCAGCCCTCCCCTGCTGGGAAACTGGAGGACCTTCCCAGAATGCCCGTGGGTGGCGGCAGCGGCCGATCTGCTTTGGGTCTCGTTGGCAAGACAGCGCCGCGCGCCTGCGAGCCCGTCACGCTTAAATCCCCACCCACCGACCCTCTGCGGAGAGAACTGATTGGGTAGCGCCGCCGTGCGGTGTTTTCCCCCTCTCTACGGGTAGGGAGGGAAAGTGAGGGTGGGGAGAGTAAAGTGGAGGAAAGGTGCGCGCGCGCGAGTGAGCTCCTCCTGGTCGTCTACCGTTGCCGCGAAGGGACATGTGACCGGGGGAAAGCGGCCTCTGAGCAGAACGCGCTGTGGAAGCGGCCTGCTGCAGCTTCCTATCCCGCCTCCTGCTGTTGCCGCCGCCGCCGCGCGAGGCCTTTCCTCAGCCCGGCGGAGATCGCGCGCGCGCGCGCGCCACGGAGGCGCCGAAAGGCCCAGAGCCTCCATGTTGGCGCCGCAGTAGCCGGAGCCCCTTGACCGCACGACCTGCTCCTCCGTCCAAGCCGCTTTCTCCGAGGCGCCGTCAGGTAAGTTGAGTCGGCTTCGTTCGACGCGCGGGGAAGGAGGCGGCGAGGCCGGCGCTGCGTGTGTGTGTGTGAGGGAAAAAGAGAGCGGAAGGGTAACAAAGAGGAAGGCGCCGACGGCCAGGCCTCGTCCGCTTCCCCTCACGGAAGCTGCCCCGGCCTCTTCCCTCGAGGCTCGGCGGGGCCTGGTGGCGAAACGCCGCCCGCCGCCCCCCCAGCACCTCGCCCTGGTCCAGATCGTGGCGGCAGGGGCCTTTGGAAGCTGGCGGAGGAGGCTCCGTGGTCGGGCAGCCGGTTATGCGATCGGCTCGTCTCGGCCCCAAGCAGGGAAAGAAAGTTTCGCTGCCGGAGGAGGAGGCCAATCCGGAGGGTTTCTCTCGGTGCGCAGGAGGAATTTCTCCTCCAGGAGCGAGGATTTGCTGGCGCTTCTCGTAGCCGAATAGCCAGCCCGTCCCGGGCATTCCTTTGTTTAACAATTTCTTTCTCTCTCACACACACGCACACGCACCTCTTGTTTGCGGGCTGGAGGTCACGGCGAGTTGTTAATCTTTGGCCTCTGGACTCCGCGCAGAGCCCGGAGAGGAGAAGATTGGCACTTGCGTTTGCATTTGCTTTTAAAGATAAACGACCCCCCCCTTTTGTGTGCGTGCCGTTTGTGGGATTACTGAAAGACACCTTGTGCATCAATCGTATGGAACAGGCATAGGCGAACTCCGGCTCTCCAGATGTTTGGGACTACAATTCCCAGCAACCCTAATTAACAGGACCAGTGGTCGAGGATGATAATTGTAGTCCGAAACATCTGGAGGGCCGGAGTTTGCCTATGCTTTGTACGGAAGATAATGCTTGGGAGGGGAAAGTACAGAGAATAGTATTAAATTCCGTTACCTGAAAGAGGTGTTGGAATGGTGTTTGCAGTGTTTATGGATACACGAACTACTGTATCTGGCCAAGGGGAAGAAAAAGGCTAGAGAGAATTAACTCGTAGTTGTCTATGGTAGATGTTAAGGTACCAGGAAACTTTCACTTTCTCTTTCCTGGAATACAAGAATAAGGAGTTTGCTTCTCAAACCTTTTCTGTATTTTCTTTTGGATCGTTTTGAGAGCCAGGCATCTCAGTGGCATTTTAAAGCAGCCCAAGACCTGATCATAGGATCCCTTGACACATTTGATGCAAGTTGTGTTTGATATTCCGAATTCCTCTTTGTTGTACCGTAGTTGGGTATGTAATGACAGTGGTGGTGTCTTCACATTCATGAATGAAAATGCCTATTGGGGTGGATCTTAATGTGTATCACAGGCTGTTCTTTTGAACTGAAATGATCACATGATGTGTGTGTAGTCTGAAGGATTCTGTACTGGCACAATCTTGTTGTTATTATTTATTAAAATTATATACTGCCCTTCTTCTGAAGATCACAGGACAGTTGCATGTTTGGCTGCTCAGCGGTTTTAAAGGAAATGTCAGGATTGATATGAACAAGACCTAGGATTTATGAATCATTGTCTTATTAGGGTTTCAGCTATCTGCCTAGCATGCCACAGTAGGGGTGAAAATTGAGTGCAAGTAGATAAATAGGTACCACTCCCGTGGGAAGGTAAACGGTGTTTCTGTGCGCTGCTCTGGTTCGCCAGAAGCGGCTTAGTCATACTCGCCACATGACCTGGAAGCTGTACTCCGGCTCCCTCGGCCAGTAACGCGAGATGAGCGCCGCAACCCCAGAGTTGGACACGACTGGACCTAATGGTCAGGGGTCCCTTTACCTTTAATCAAATGAGAGGAGAGAGGAGGCTGACTTGGCAGAAGGTGTGTGTCTGTAGGGGCAGGTAAGATGAAGGGCCTGACCAACCACAGGTTTCCTGTTCCTGATCTACTGTCTTGTTATGGGTTCTGTAACTGAAAGTTGCATAGTACATGTCACTGGGGAGCAATTCAGTGTCAAAATTTGGAGATGAGAGAGATCCTTAATTTCCTTCGCAGTCTCACATATCTGTCTCTCTTAACTATATGCTTAACTGCTTTCTTTGTGAAGGCATAGCAAACAGGAGGGATTGAATATCTATAAAGGTGTCTGGGGACTCTTTCGTAATGCTGAAGTAGTTGATTGCCAGAAAACTTCATAAGGCGGAACAGCGCACACCTCCTCCCATGTACACCAAATCCACAGTTAAGCAGTATGTTTTGTTTTCATGGAAAGCAAGGACAGGAAGGGAAGGGAAAGTATGTAATTAAATTCTTAGAAAGTTTGTGAAGAAACTTTTGTAAGTAATGCATAGGTAGGAAATGCGGGGTATGGCTTTTTTCTGAAAAGGTGTCAGTAATTTTTTAAGCTTCATAGCTGGCTCTTTCACTAAAAACTAGTCTTTTCATTCCTTAGGGCAAAGATATGTGTAATCTTGGTTAAGTCCAGGCTTCCCACCAACTTGTCCTATTTTATGCTATCACAGGAGGGTGGGATTGTGTGAGAGCCTGAGAGGATGGTGACATTATCTGGCTGCTGCTTTACCACACTGAGTTGCAAGCTCTTCCCAATAAAATGTTCACTGTTCTCCCAAGGGATGGGGCTTGTGAGGAACCAGCCCTTCTACTCTGCTTCTGGGTTTAAGGTTTCCCCCCAGTATTCAGAATGAGGAATGAGCAAGTAGGATGTTAGAAATCTGGGTCCTTGCCCTATGCCAGGGATGTCCAACTTCCAAGAGACTGCGATGTACTCCCACTAAAAATAAAAATAAAGGCAGTGATCTACCCATGGGGGGTGATCCATAAGGATCACACGATCAACCAGGGATGCCCCACGATCGGCCGGTAGATTGCAATCGACTAGTTGGACATCCCTGCCCTATGCCATGCCCAACTCTGTGTAAGCTGTAGCCATTACAGTTATGTCCATTTTAACCCACATGTTTTCTCATAGTTGGTCTTACTTTCCCATACCACTGCACTCTATGGACATAGAAAGCATTCACATATATTAGCAAAATATAATAGGGAGTTTGATGGCATTATTGCAAAGAAGAATGGGTTGGTGTGAGAGCATAGTGCTCTACCCAGCTTCATTTGCTTGTTGTTTTTGACTTTAGCTGGAGGAAAACATTTTAAAGTTATCTAGAGGCATTTGTAAGACAAAACTGATAGGCTGGTAAAGGGTTAAGTGTCTTCCTTTCACTTTATAATTCATCATGTGTTGACACTACAGTGAAAATAAGGGATTAGAAAGCCCATCTTTTCCTTCAAATGTGCCATTGATCCCCAAATTTTTGTATCTTTATCTTTTGCTATTTACTTAAAGCTGCAAATCTGTTAGGAAGTTTGTCTTATAGGTTTTTTTAAAAAAGAATCTTAGAAGAGTAAATTGTAGCAGGTAGGTATCCCATCAGCCATACTTAGCAGTGGGTCATGAAGTGTCCTTTATTGATGGATGAAGTTTCAAGTTCTTAACCCATATTCATTCTGTTATTGATTGCAGGCTCCAGTTCTTGCTTGTTAAAAGATACAGGTTGAAGAGTGAGAGAGAGGGCAGCTGTATTGATGCTAAAATCTTAATCAGTTTACCCCAGTCCACAGTTCTTCAAGAGTAGTCATAAGATAAACAGCACTGTGTGTTTGAACCGACACATCCACCTATCACTTAAGAGATTAGAGTTGAATTTAGGAGTGTTCTCTAAAAAGGTAGGGTAAATTTAGAAAGATGACCCCAAATTGAAAATGTTTTGAGAATCACTGTTTTAGATGAACTTCTTGTTAACGGGAAATGGACAAAGCATTGCATTTTCTCCCAAGATAAGTTGGACTTGGCTCAAGGAGAATCGGCCTGTGTTTACATTTTTCTTTTCTTGTACTCATGTTTATTCTTACTGTTCTGAGTTTGGGGGAAAGGGAATAACCAGGTCAGCTTGGTAATGGTCCACTAATTATGGGGCATTAAGATAGCAAAGGGAGTGGCTCTGTGCCAGAGGACAAATGGGTAGGCTCAACTGTCTGTTAATTTGAAAGACAAAAGGCCGGAGCAGAGTTGAGTAGTGTGAGCTAGAAGCTGGATGCAAAAGCTGCAGGCTGGAAAGGCAGTGTGAGAGAGAGCAAGGCCTGCTTACTGCTGGAATCCAAGGCTGTGGCTATGGGAGAAACAGGACTCTTTGTGGTGTCAATGCTTTCAATCTCTCCATTGTAGGCATAGGTTGTATATACATGTAAAGAAACCAAAATTCTAAAGACACCAGAGTCTCCACTGTGCCTCATTCTGAAGGAAACATGAACTCTGTCTGAGTGCCTGCAACCCTCTGGAATCTCGTACCAGTTGGAGATTGGGGTGGCATGCAACTGTATGTTTAAGACAATCTAGTATGAGATACTATGTCCTGGTCCTATGCGTTGGGAAATCATAGTTACAGGAAAGAAAAGAAAATTCCTTGAATGTATGAGGGCCAAGAAATTGAGACTTGCATGTATAGGGAAGTATATAAATTTAATAAATAAAATTTTAAAACATATGATAAATTGAAGCAATGTGTGATATATGTTCTTGTTATAACACTGCCTCTGTTTGAGTTGTAAGGTTGAAATCTATGACATATTAGGAGGAATAAAATCATTATCAATATTTTGCAGGTTGTATTTCCTAAGCAGAAATGAAGAATAAAAAGCAGTGTATACAAAATGCTGAAGATGAAAAACATGAAGACACAGAAGGTAGCTAATATTCGTTGGATATTCTGCTAAATCAGATAAGATGATAATAAACAAAGTGGAACAACATATATCATTTCTTTTTAGCATCCTCCTACCCCAACATTTCCAGATCTAATAGAGGAAAATCTAAAGCATCCTTTGGTATTTCTGGTTTTAGCTGATTAGAGATAGTGTCCACAGTTCATGGTCACTTCAGAGGGGGCTTCTGAATAGGAGAGTATGTGAAAGCTGTTTGTAAGAGGTCCTTTGTACTTCAGGACATGATGACTCCTGTTGATGTGGCAAACTTACATTTGAAAGGGCTGATCCACATGGCTTGTTATTCTGGAATAACAACTCATTGAATCTCCTTAAACATCTGATTTGTTTACAATATCTGACAAAATAAGCTGCTCTTACCCCTGTCCTTGACAAAGTGCTTGTGTTGTATGTTATTTTCTGATATGCAAAGGGTTGTAGATTCGGTGCACTAAGAGACACACAATAAAGATCAAAACTGTGTAAGGCAGGGGTGGCTGACCTTTTTCATCCTGAAGATTGCATTCAGAGTTGGCCAACCTGCAGTTCACACCTTGCATATGTCTTGCCATACAGACATATGCATGAAGCTGCACGTTATCCACCCACACAGGCACTCATCATTCACATAGATACATATACTGCACACCCGTTCCCCATCCTCTCTGCCTAGTGCTGTGATGGGCCATTTTCTTCACTCTAAGGCTAGACTGCACAGAGAGGTTTAAACCTCTCAGTTCAGCACTGAGAAAGGTCAATTTCTTCACTGCAGTGCTGAGCTTAGGTGAGAAGTTTAAACCTCTCTACCTAAGTGCTGGGATGGAGATTCACCACAACTTTTCCTCTCATCTCAGTAGTTCATATATTGTTTCATTGCAGCATTGGGCTGCGAGGAGAAGTTTAAATCTTTCCCAAATTAAACCTCTCCCCTCAGCTCCATGATGGAGAAGTTGCAGTGCTAAAGAGGGGCATGGCTTTCCCAGACCTGGGGGTCCACCTGCAGTAACTTTGTTGGGTGGGCTAGATTTGGCCTGCAAGCTTGCTACCCCTGATTTGAGGGGGTGTTTCTGAAGCATCCAGGAATTTAATGCCCATGTAGAGGTGTGGTATCATCTCAAGACCACTGTTTATGATTTTTTTGATATACATTGTGTCCCAAGTGAATTGTTATCTAGACACTTGCATGCTAGCCAGAAAAAGGTATTGTCTATTTGGCATTTGTTAGTTTTCAGTCGGTCTGGATTTTAATAGGGTTTTAAGAAATTATAAAGTCAACTTTATTTTTTAAAACTTGAGAAAAAGGCTTAAAAGGTTTTGTTTTAATCATAGGAAAATTACTGCGCTGTTTTTGAGAAAACTATTTACAAAAAATAAAAAAATTGAACAAAATTGCACCTTACAATTTTATATGCATGTAGATCACATTGATATCACAGTGATTTATAATTAACCTGTGAAACTAATTGACATATATGCAGTAGTGACTACTGTCATAGTAACTTGTTTAAAAGCTTCAGTAATTCCATGTTGTAGATTGTTTGTTGTTGGCCACTACCAATAATAGGCCAGAGCAGTTTTCATATTCACATCTAAAGGTGCGCGTGCACACACACACACACACACACACCCTAACCCTAACCCTAAATCTTGTTGGCCTCAGTGGTACATAATGAGCATAACTGCATTTCAGACCTAGCTGACAATATTGAGATATTTTACTGTCAACTTACAAAGCATTTGAGAGTCAACTTTTTAGATCTGCAAGTTTGAACAAAATTGCATATCAGCATGATGTGGCATGTTATTTAAGTGCATATTACTACTACAGACTTCACAGAGCTTTTACATTTTATAACAGGTGAAGAAAATGAAGAAAACTGCTCCTGTTCTTCTAGCTTTCTGTCTGATGAAGATGACAGGTGTCCAATCTGTCTAAACTGCCTGGTAGAGCAGGAAGTTGGTTTTCCTGAAAACTGCAGTCACATCTTCTGCATGACCTGCATCCTTAAATGGGCTGAAGTAAGTATAGGTGGTTCATGGAAAACTTGTAAACTGGCTACTTAAATGCTTAAAATCTTTTTAAAGGGTAATATTTCTCCTTGGCAGCCAAAGAACAGTACTACTAGTTCCTCATATTCAAGTGACCTCCAAGGCGCATGGCAGCCTGCTTTTGAAACATGAGACTTTCAAAAGCAGTTTATAATATAGCAAAAGGGCTTGATGTTTAAAGGATTAAAAAAAAAAACAACCCCAGCTGGCATGCCTAAATTAGCTCTTTGTGAGTTATGGCCCAAATGTAACTCGTTTCACATTTCGCGAAGTACTCGCATCACCACATTTGGTAAATGCTTAGGTGGTGATCTTTGTTTGTTGGAAGCTAATGTTGTGAGTTCTTGATAAATGGTTTGTCCATTTGTCTTTCCAAATTCTATAGGTAATTATTGTGTCTCCTTTCCAAAGTTCTTACTGCTGTTGCTTTCCAGAGAAATCTGCTAAATGATAGTACTGACCTATTTTCTTGCAACTTTGTAATATTGTGCTTTGTTACTGTAGACTTCTTTCTTTGCCCATGTAGTTATGCTTATGCAATATAACATTGTTGCTTTCAGCATCTTGCTTATTGTGATGAACAACCCAGACAATTGTAGAGATAGAAAGAAAGTCTTATCCACATCATAAGCAATATTGTAACTGATGCTTATCCAGCTTCTTAGAAACTTTTTGGAGAACTACTTTTTCTAGGCATATTTTATTGCTGTGATCACTTATCACTGTGGCAGATATTATAAACCCCAGAGCTTAAATGTGTACTGTTCATGTCCTACTCTAATCAGTAGGACAAAATGTTTCTAAAAGTCAGTAATTGTTTTCTATGTTCATGGCATTCCTTCAAATATTTGAAGCTAATTATCCTGAATTGTGTTCATGATAAAAGGTTTAGGCCCTCTGCTTTAAAGACACAAGCCAACAGGCCTCAATGGTAGAAAAACAGTGTGGCAAGCAAAGCCCATGCCAGCAGGCATTGCACTTATGCACAGGTTGATCTTATTTAATGAGCAGAATGTGTGACTGGAACCAGGTGGGTTGAGAGGAGGGCTCAGATTTTGCAGTCAGTCTGCATGTCAGTACCTGGAAGGGTCTCTTAGGTTGGTTGTACTTCCTGGTTGCTGGATCTGAGTCACTGCTATGTGGCAGTCTGTGGCCCTTCCCATTCCTCAGGAGGGAATGATATGAATATGACTGCAAGTAAGGACAGTAGGGAGTCAGAATTCAGTTTCTGTTGTGCCCCTGCTTCCACCACTCTTTGGAGACCTGGGTTTTACTACTGCACCACTCTGCCTCCACCATGTGACTTCCTGGATGCTTGCTATCTATCTAAAGTGCAAGATCCCACCTTTATTTTATCACCTGAAGGATTTCCACCACACACACCTGAAATATCAAACATGTCTGCTTTCCTAATTCCTTTTATATCTCCGTTGTCATCATTTAATTCAAAAAAATCATTTATTCACCTTTTACCATTAATAATAATAATAATAATAATAATAATAATAATAATAATTTATTTGTACCCCGCTCATCTGGCTGGGTTTCCCCAGCCATTCTGGGCGGCTCCCAACAAAGATTAAAAATACATGAAAATATCACACATTAAAAACTTCCCTGAACAGGGCTGCCTTCAGATGTCTTCTGAATGTAAGGTAGTTGTTTATCTCTTTGACATGAGATGGGAGGGCATTCCACAGGGCGGGCGCCACTACCGAGAAGGCCCTCTGCCTGGTTCCCTGTAGCTTTGCTTCTCGCAGTGAGGGAACCGCCAGAAGGCCCTCGGCGTTGGACCTCAGTGTCTGGGCAGAACGATGGGGGTGGAGACGCTCCTTCAGGTATACTGGACCGAGGCCATTTAGGGCTTTAAAGGTCAACACCAGCACTTTGAATTGTGCTCAGAAACGTACTGGGAGCCAATGTAGGTCTTTCTGGTGAGACAGTCTGCGGGCAGGTAGGGTCTTAGCCTGCGTACCAGATGTAGCTGGTAGACAGCTGCCCTGGATACAGAATTGACCTGCGCCTCCGTGGACAGCTGTGAGTCCAAAATGACTCCCAGACTGCGCACCTGGTCCTTCAGGGGCACAGTTACCCCATTCAGGACCAGGGAGTCCTCCACACCAGCCCGCCCCCTGTCCCCCAAGAACAATACTTCTGTCTTGTCAGGATTCAACCTCAATCCATTAACCGCCATCCATCCTCCAACCGCCTCCAAGCACTCACACAGGACCTTCACTGGTTCCGATTTAAAAGAGAGGTAGAGCTGGGTATCGTCCGCATATTGATGGACACCCAGCCCAAACCCCCTGATGACCTCTCCCAGCGGCTTCATATAGATGTTAAAAAGCATGGGGGAGAGGACAACCCTGAGGCACCTCACAAGTGAGGGCCCAGGGGTCTGAACACTATTCCCCCCCCCCCAACCACTTTCTGGACACGGCCCAGGAGGAAGGAGCGGAACCACTGTATAACAGTGCCCCCAGTTCCCAGCTCCTCTAGACGGTCCAGAAGGATGATATGGTTGATTGTATCAAAGGCCGCTGAGAGATCCAGCAGAACTAGGAAACAGTTCTCACCTTTGTCCCTAGCCTGCCGGAGATCATCAACTAGCACGACCAAGGCAGTTTCAGTCCCATGATGAGGCCTGAATCCCAATTGGAAGGGATCCAAATGGTCCGCATCCTCTAGGCATGCCTGGAGTTGTTCAGCAACCACCCGCTCAATCACCTTGCCCAAGAATGGAAGATTTGAGATTGGGTGATGGTTGGCCATACTGGCCGGGTCTAAAGATGTTTTTTAAAGAAGCGGTTTAATGACCACCTCTTTCAGTGGGTCTGGGAATGCTCCCTCACAGAGGGAAGCATTCACCGCCCCGCGAAGCCCATCGCCCAGCCCTTCCCGGCTTGCTTTTATTAGCCAGGATGGGCAAGGATCAAGGAGACAGGTGGTTGGTTTCACACGTCCAAGCAGCCTGTCCACATCCTCGGGGGTAACGGATTGGAATTGATCCCATGAAACATGACTAGACTAGACAGGGCTCTAGCACTCTCCCGCCCAGCCCTGCTCCCATGGTGGAGACTAAACTTTGCAAAAGCATTGCAGGAGATCTTGGGACCCCTACCAGGCCCCGATGACGAAGGTGGTTCTGATAGATTGCGAACCACCTGGAAGAGTCTCCTGCTGCTGTTTTCTGCAGATGCAATAGAAACAGTGAAGAAGGTCCTCTTCGCCATTGCCACTTGGTAGGCTCAAACACAAGTTGTAGTTCGTGTTTGTGTCTTACTGCACGTGGTTTGTATAAGAGAGACCAACCATGATTCCAGATTCAAATGTAGCACTCACCCAAGCCATGGCCCAACTCTGATAGCAGCAGGACCTGGAGAGCAAAGTGGCAGCAATTTTTGCTTGGAGAACCCACATACTTGTTCATTCCTGCTTAGTTATGCTTTGGGTTAGTGTTACATGCAAAGTGGACCAGAGTTCTCTTCATACAGGACTGCCACTATTGATTTGAAATAAATGGACATGACTAACTGAGGTCCATTAATTTTCATCATCTTCTCCTGAGTAGAACTGTCATGGACTGGCTGCTGACAATAACTCAGTTGGATGCAACCCTCAGTCTATGGATTTGGTTGGTTTGAAATTTAAATAAATGTGCATATTAGCATATTACAAACCCTTTGCTACAAGTGCCTTATTGGTTTATGTGAGAACTAAACCTTTAATCAAAACTGCCACTCCTAGGAGGAAAGGCTATTATTTATAAAATAGCCTTTAAAATTAAATTGCTGTTGAATTGCAACCCAACAGATCAGCTTGCCCTTGCTGATTGATCAACTAATGCTTTAATTGGTTTACTTATTAAGCCAATTAGCATCTGGAGTCTTAAATTAATTGAAAGTAACAGATTCCAGAGGAATATGCATGCTTGTTGGTTTGAATCAAGAGATTAAAAAACTGGACAGACAATGCAGTTGTTCCTTTTTTAGGGGGGGGGGACAACAACTATTTCTAATGTTATAAAATAGTGAGATGTGAACAAAATCTTCTTTCAGACCAGAGCGTCATGTCCAGTTGACCGCAAACAGTTCCAAGCTGTATATAAACTAAATGCGTTAGAAGACAGCATAAAGGTAAGTTCCAATGTTTATTTAATTTATATTTTGTGTTTAGAAAATTACCATCAGAATAAATTAACGTTTTGTTCTTCAGAGATCTGAATAATTATTTGGTCACTAAGGCAGGTTGGATGCTGTTAATAGCATGTTCTAACTTTGACAAAAAAGCATTAGTTTAAAGCATTTAACCCTGACAGAAAAAGTCATTCTCTTTGTGGAAGATTAAGTCTACATCCAACCCATTTTTATATACTTTGAAATTATTTCTCAGTGTTAGATTTTGATTGATTTGCAAAGCAGATGCCGATTGCTCTTTTCGCTTACCGTATTTTACGCTCCATAAGATGCACTTTTCCCCTCCTAAAAAGGAAGGGGAAATCCCTGTGCGCCTTATGGAGTGAAGGCTTTGCTCCTGCTGCCTCCCCCCACCCCCCGCCATGTTCGGCGGGAGGTGAGGGGAGGCAGTGGCAATGTTGCTGGATCGTGCCAGCACCTCCGTTTGCCGAAAGAAGCTTCTTTCGGCAAACGGAGGTGCTGGCACGATCCAGCAACATCCTCTGCGCTTCCCACTGCATCCCCCACCGCGTTCGGCAGGAGGTGGGGGGAGGCAGCGGAGATGTCTGCTTTTGGGATCGGTGGGTGGCAGGGAGGTTGGTGGAGGATTTCCTCCACCACCCCATGCGCTGCCCGCCGATCCCTGATAATTCAATCAATATCTTGGGAACACTTTCATACGGCAAATACAGTCGTACCTCTGGTTGCTTTGGGTTGCGTTCGTCACGGGATACGAATGCGCTGAACCCAGAAGTACCGGAACGGGTTACTTCCGGGTTCGGCAATTCGCCCATGTGCAGACGCGCAAAATGACATCACATGCATGTGCAGAAGCACCACATTGCATCACGCACATGCGCAGACGCAGCACTTCAGGTTGCAGACCTTTCAGGTTGCGAATGGGGCTCCGGAACAGATCCCGTTCACAACCAGAGGTACCACTGTAATGCGGACTTCATCAATTGTCTAGTAGCTTATAAGAAAAGTTTTATTGGACTTTATTTATGTTTTCAGAAAATGCCAAGACAGATTTTTAGTTTTTTTACTGGTAACTCTACCCAAGCGTGTGCTATTGAGCAAGCTTCTGCTTTGTCTATTTTCCTAGAATGAGAATGTCTTGACCCAGAGTTCCTTTAGAACAAAACAGTGTGATGCTATAAATCAGCATTGGCATTTTTATATCGTGTATTAAGTGAATAATGCTGTAGGCTGAATCACATAACTACTAGGTTATAAATATTAGAGAAAATGATTTGGGAAATTGCTGTACTAATTTTAACATTCCTTACAGGTTCAAATAAAGGAACAAGTAAGCAAAAAAGATGACCTACTTAGCTGTAATGAGGGCAAGTATTGCCCTGCAAATATGAAAAACTGTACAAGGTTAGTAATGAACCATTTCTCTACTGTTGATGTCATGTCTAGTTCGTTCATAAACATTGATTAGATATGTTTCAGATTGATAAAGATGATACCAATAAGTAATACTCGGAGTACTGCCATACAGATCAAAAGACTTGCTATTTAAGTCTGTTAATTTGTACTGGGTTAAGAGTATGACTACCGTATTTTCCAGCGTATAAGACGACCCCCAACTTTTCCAGTTAAAATATAGAGTTTGAGATATACTTGACCGCAGATTCTCCACCCGACGTATAAGACGACCCCAGACTTTTGAGAAGATTTTCCTGGATTAAAAAGTAGTCTTGTACGCCAGAATATACAGTAATGTTGAATATGATATCACCCTAAATACATAGGCAATATTTAAGACAATTTGCCGAGAAAGGATCCATTAGATCAGTGTGTTTCAACCACTGTTCGCGAGATGTTGCCTGGTGTGCCGTGGGAAAATTACTTTATATATAGTCAATATAGGCACAGAGTTAATTTTTTTAACATTTTCTAATGGTGGTGTGCCTCGTGATTTTTTTCATGAAACAAGTGTGCCTTTGCCCAAAAAAGGTTGAAAAACACTGCATTAGATGGCATAGGTTGCTCTCACCCATTACCAGGATTAATCTTCATATTCTTTGGAGATAAGCAACAGTTTGTTACTGTACATTTAAGTGTCCAGAGTATCATAGCTGTTTCATTCTTTAGATCTTGGATGTTAAAGATCTTTAGGGTATTTATAGAATTCATTCCTTTATAGGACCCTGGTCCATCATTAGCACACACACAATTGCTTAGCATGTAACTGTTTTGTATGTGTTTGCAGAAAACAGGAAAATGCAGGGAAAGTGCATTTAACGGCAATCTCCTGTAAAGGCTGGAACCAAAAACACAGTAAGTTTGGTTTTTTTGTCACTAACTTGGCTTCCCTTTGAAATTTCAAAACTACATGTTGCTAGTGCTTTGGATGTATTTGATATGCTTCTATCAAATTAATGGTTTCTAAGCCAATTTCAGCAGAGCAGAGAAGTCTTACGACGTTATGGGAGATAGGAAACTGCAATAAATCAAATCTAGGCTCCAATCAAAAGAACCACAGGGGTTCTGATGCTCACTTGTCCAGCATGCCAGTGTTGGGGGGACTGTGTGCTATACAGGACTTCTAAAGAGAATTGGCAAACCTTTCCATGCACAAAGAGGTCCTGCTTACATATACACAGACACACTTGATAAGGTCTGAGTCTAACCTTAGTAAATAGCAACAAATCAATCAAATAGCTTATTGTGTATTAGCAAGTATTTAAACTGTGTGTTTTTCCTTTGGAGCTCTGTCTTACGTCCCCAGCATTTGGGGAACAATTTCTGTGGTCCAGAGCATTCTTTTCATATGATGCTTCAAGAGAACTTTGGTGTGCATGGAAGTGGCCTCTGCTTCCTAACCAAAAACCTCACTTCTCATGTTGGCCCTTAGCTCTTTTTCTGACCCTATCGGAAAAGAGTCATTCCTCCCTAATTGTCAACTAGTAGTCCAGACATAGGGGTGCTTCGATATGTAGCAAGTCACAATTCTAGGCAAAATAGCCATGATAGGCTTGACAAAAACAGAGTCCTGTGGCACTGTAAAAGCTTAACCAAATTCTAGCATCATCTTAGCAGGAGAATAGTGTGAGCTGAATGCACCTCTGGGTGTACTGAAATAGTTATATAGTTGGCTGGTTTGTAGCCTGTGTTGTGAAATTATATAAAGAACAGACAAATATGTGTCCCGCTGATTAGCTTGGGTATATGCTAGTAATTTTCTAATCTGATTGTGTTTTTCTTCCAAAGGGCTTTTCCAGTAGTAAAATGTTTGTGAAATTCTTACGTTTAAAATGAAATTTAATCTACGTCTAATTGCCTTAATGCTAATGATTATCAGATTAAAGTGAGATTGTGCATTTTTTAATCATTATAAAGGTTCTTCAAACAAAGAAGAAGATAAAAGTTCAATTTCTATGAAGAAAAATAAGGTTTGTTCAATTACTTTTATGTTTGAAGGACTAAAAGTTACTGAATACATTTTTGTTTAAGGCGGCTTTCCCTCAAGTTTGTGCAATGACAGTACAAACTGGGGGTCTCCAGAGTCTTAGGTAGAGGTCTTTCCCATCACCTGCTACCTAACCTTTTAAAGTCTGTGCCTAGATAATTTGTTTGAAGTGCCTAATTATGATGAAAAAAAACCTTAAGGTTGAACTTTGGACTTTCTAAATGCAAAGTGTCTCCTCTACCTCTGAGTCCTTCCCTGCCACTCCATCCTAGTTTGTAGACCTAGCAGTGAAAGTGAGTTTCAAGACCTTGTGAAATGTGTTGCATTAATATATTTCTGTCTGTGTCTCAGTGCAGTTTAGATGGCTTCTGCAGTTATATGACTAGAATATAAATCTTCTTTCAAATGTTCTTACATCTGGAACCCTTTTGTTTTATGAATATTAGATGCAGAGGTTACCACAGTGTTTTACATTTAAAACTTTATTTTGTAGCCCAGAAGACAAACCTGCTCAAGCAGATTTCTCAGAAGTAATTTCTGTGGTAGATTTTCTTCTAATAGTAGCTTCAATGGAGAATCTCCTAATTACCAAAATGAATGGTCAGTATTGAATCTGTTGTTCACAAAGACTATTGTAATACTGTAAAATGTTAATATGACTCATTTGACTTTCTGGTGAAATGGTAGATCTAGATTAACTTTTTTTCCTCACATACAAAACCACTGTAGTAGGATCTACTCTAGCAAAAAATAGAAATATGTAATTGAGCCCTAATCTCCCAATATTATCTTTGCAAATATTCTAGAGCAATTTTTAAAATCTGAAAGTCTGTCTCTGTGTAGGGTTTAAATGGCTTTTGTATCTGTTCTTCTTGGAACGTAGAGCCTACAGTGAGTCAGACCTTTGTGCCATCTCATTCAGCATTGTCAACCCTGATTGGTAGTGTCTCTCCAAGGTTGCAGTTCTTCCTAGCCTATCAGGAGCTACCAGGGATTGAACCTGGGATCTTTTGACATGTAAAGCATGATCACTACCACTGAGCTATGGCCCTTCCTCTCCTAATATGCTATACGTTGTTAAGAAATAGCTTGATGAGTTCTGGAGCTTCAAGAAATCTTGCATGTGTGCCGCAAATCTGCTGTTTTTAGAATATGAGTGGGTAACTTCTTCTCCATTGTTGTGTAGTGTTGCAGCTTTGTGTATGAGTTGAGACTCAGGAATTGCCAATTCAAATATTATATCTCCCTTGAGCACGTTAGGTGACCTAAGGAAGCCAGTGGCTGTGTTTTGTCATAATGCTAAACCATTGTGTTGGATTGTATATCAGCCATGGGGTTGTATGCTCCCTCTCCCTCTCTTTCGGTGTGGTAGCAAGGACAAGATAGGAGGCTTCTGATTTAAGAGTGTCTGCAGTTCAGTGTGTTTGAAGCCAAGCAGTAGTTAATCTTATCTGTGGTCATTTGAAACAAGCCAGCTTCATAAAGTATGGTTAAAATGGGCTTAATGAACGGGCTTGTTTTAATGAACTATAGTTAACATTAACTGCATTTTGTCTGGGGTTTAGATATTGCAACAAGCTGCATTTTATTTAAAATGGAAACAGAAACTCCTGAAGTCTTCCTTACCGCTATGCCAGAGCAGGAGATGGGTGGTGGCAGGCTGGAGGGAGGAAGCACACGAGCCTTCAGATAGATCAGTTTGTCCTTGTAATGTTCAACTTTGCTGCAGTTTTCTTTATCTGAATGAGACCAGTATCTGTACCTCAACCCATACATCTGCTACATAAGGATAATACTGACACACCCACTTTGTGAGACTATTAAGCGTTATTGAGAATTAATATAAAGTATGTCAATTATCATTTTCCATTCTGGAAATAGGTGCACATTTGTATCTTAAGTCTATCTACCACCTTGTTAAGATGCACATCAAGGCCCTAAAATTTATTTCAAATTTATGTTCCAGTATAGAGATGAGCAAAATTGACACAATGATCGGGCATAAGAGAAGAGAGCTGGAGTTGTCATGTTCTGTACTAGCTAGTATGGCAAGGTAAAGCAACCAACTGGTTGAGAATTGTTTTGTTTTGTTTTTAAATGCACTTTGTCACTAGTGAAGCTACAGTCAAAATATCTAAAGAACAATAACAAATGGGTTAAGATAAACTTTCAATAGTATTTGAAATGTTGTGTTTTTTTAATTACATGTGATTACACAAAATAAAATACTTATATTTTATGTTGTGAACCACCCTGTGATCTTCAGATGAAAGGCGGTATACAAATTTAATAAATAATTATAATTATATTAAAATGTGCTTTGCTATATAATAGTTTGGTTCTGTCTATTATTCTGAATGGATAGAACCTCAGTTAAGCAAAGAGTTTGTCTGGTTTCTTGTTTTGCATTTGGAATGCTTAAAACTTAGGATCATAATAATTCCTCATAATAAGATAAGAGCAATGCAGTTTATTTGCACTTAAGTCTGGTTATATTTTTACTTTTTGATTTGTAATGCATAAACCTAACATTAATGAATAATTCAGGCAAATTCATAATCCAGGTGATTAAAAAGCTAGTAATATATATACAATATATAGATTTCATTTTGGAAAACAAAAGCGTTTTTTTTTTCCCTATTCCACTTCAGACCTTTTTAGCGGAGTCCAAATCCTCTAAGCCCAAAAGGATTTTGGCCAAGATAACAAACTTTAAATCCAAGAAGGGAGTCTCAATCCTTCATGTGCTTTTCATTACTATTTATCCAATGGATACAATGTATTTTTATGTGGCCTTATGTGATACCACCCCATAGGATTCTTCCTGTAACTCTTGTTTTTATTTGGGTTAATTTTTACAGAATACCTTCCATGGGATGTGAAACAGAGATGACAACTTGCTGTCTGGTTTCCACAGTAGTGGGAACTCATTTTTTGAGAAGTTCTTCGCCTTTGGAAAACTTTGGTAAATTTTTTTTGTAAGTTTTATTTATAGTTCATATAAAGCAACATTTTCATTAATTCCTCCAACTATATTATGTTATTTTCCCTATTTAAATATACATTTTAAGAGTTAATTGTCACATTGGTGTGAGGTATTTTAATTTGAAATGTCTAAAGAATGTTCAGATATAAAGTTGGTTTTTTAACATAATATGGGAGGTGGCTAAGGTAGAATGTGCAGACCTATTTTAATCAGGCCCTAATTTCTTCTCTCTCTACCATCCCCCAGGTTATAGAAATTATTTCACTGGAGGTTATAGCATTTCCATGCAGATAAACTAGGGCTGAACAGATCCTAAATTAAGTCATTCTAAGCATGCCTGTAAAATGTCGTCTTTTTGAGGTTATCCTGCTGAACAAATAGATACTTGCAGTTCAGAGGGACTTGAACCATCTAGTTCTTTTCAATAGATGTATGGATTTCTGTTTATTTTACTATCTTAAACAGAATTCCTGCTTCGTAAAACATTTTCCCTACTAGGAATATACAGAATACATATCTGTGCGTCGCACATATGTGCACACAGAAAGAAAGGAGAGAAGTTATTTTGAGGAATCATAAGTACTTTTGAGGTAGTGTGTCTGTACAGTGTTCCTCAGTCTATCCTACTTTTTCCTGTTCATAGTGATTCTGTGAACCAGAATAGGAATATAGGATTTAGGGATGACACAGATTGATCAATGATTCTGCACATATTTGAGGTTCATTCTATTTAAGGTTGAGGACCTGAGAGTTAATGGCTTCATAGAAGAAGTCCATTTTTTTAGGCTTTAAAGAATGGGGCAGAAATGGGACCATGAACATTTGGGGTGAGGATACAAGGGAGAATAGATTTCTAAGGGAGTAGAGCCCCCTTCACACATGAAGCACATTAATACCAGGGGCATGCTGCTGGCTCCAGCTCTGGCCATGCACATGTTGGTATGGGCTTAGCTACAGCGATCACATAGCAGATGGGTCTTTGCCAATGCATGGATGTACAGGGATGGGCAAACTGAAAGCTTGGAGTGATTCACGTGTGAAGATTGCTTAGATAGTGAGCAGCAGCCAAGCCAGTGTTCTTGGTGCTTTGTATATTAAGTATGCTAATTTAGGAATCGGATCTGAGTTAATTTATTTGAAAGAATAAACTATAAAATAGGACATAACAGGCAAATTGACTCTTGATGAAATGGCAGTAGCCCCAGATTAAAGAAAATGCCTAGCCAAAGAGGCAAATACTGAATTAAATGTGGACATTTCTAAAATGCATTCACCTTACCTCAGTACATTAAACATTATTTCCTCCTCTTCCTTTAATATATATGTATATTAGAGTCTTCAGAAAAGGGACATGTTGTTACATATGTCCAGGAAGGAGAAGAGAAAAAACAAACTTCTGGTGCAGCTGGCACAAGAGGAACAAGAAGGAAGGTTTCAGATACTACACCTAGAAGAAGATCTGCCCGGAATGCTAAAACTGAAACCTCGAGTCAGTCTCAGAGTTCACCAAAATCCAGCAATTCCGGATGTGAGGCCAGTGGCGATGGTAGTTCATTTATGAATGCTGCTTCTGCAGAATCTGAGAAACTACCTCCGAAGCGGAAGGCTAAAAGAGGAGCTAAGCAGAAGGAACCTGTGGTTAAAAAGAAGCTCAGAAGTTCTGGACGTTACGGAAAACCATCTAGTGATCTATTAGACGATGAATCTGAGACAGAGGTAACAACAGTACTAGATAAAAGCAATGTACCCGACAGTGATAATACCGCCACTGGCTTGAGTCACAAAAATGATGTAGAAACAGAGTCTGCTAATGGCTTGGAAAATTCCAAGGACTCTGCGACATGTCTGGAAGATCCTACAGGAGATGCTGGTGAAGGGCAGGCAACTTTAGACACTAGTTCCTGTGTTCAAGATCCTCCTTTGCTCACCCCAGAGGGAGACACTGAAAAATGTGAAGTAAAGGAGGAAACTGAGTTTGAAAATAATGGATGTCCTGCTGCTGAAGAAGTAGATAAAATTTATAGTGCTTCTAGAGAAGATACCTGCAATGATACAGGAACACTTACTCATGAGCCTCAGGAATTAGGCAGTCCTATGAATGAATTGCTGGAGAAATTGGAACCCATGGCAACAGCAGATCAGCCTTTGGACAGTCCCGGGAATGAAATCCTGGAGAAAGTTGAAAGTGTGGCTATATCAGATGATACGTTGGCTGATCCTGCAAATGAGTTGCTAGGTGCAACCGAATCTGTGGCAATAGAAGATGAGCCAGCACCTGATCCTAGAAATGAATTCCTGGGAGACATTGAACTTTTGTCTGTAGCAGATGAGCCTGTGCCTAGTCCAAGAAATGAATTGTTTGGTGAGTCAGAATCTGTAGCAATAGTAGATGAGATGTTGGAGAGGCATGAAAAGGACATGCCTGAGAAGACATTAGCTTCTCCTTCTGAGGATAAATCACCAGAAGAAATAGGATTTGAGGCAGTAGTCAAGGAGCCATTGGAAAATACCACAAGCACATTACAGCAGCTTCCAGTGTCATTGGAAATGGAAGATATGAACACTGTAGAAAAAGAAGTCTGTGTACCCACAGAGAATGAAAAAGATAATGATTTATTAATTACAATTTCTTCAGAGAATACATTCAATCAGTCTTTAGAAGAGTCTAGAGAAGATTCTAGAACCAGTTCATCACCCAAGTTGGAAGACCTTAAACATTTTAGCGAAGACAATAATGAGATAGTAGCTATGGAGTGTGACTCATTTAGCAGTGACCAGAATGAATCTCGGATAGACCAGCCACTAATGAGTGGTAGTGTAGAGCAAGAGGCAACCTCCTTTTCCCATGAAACTGAAAACTCGATATCCCTTTCAAGCTCTTCTGACAAGAAAGAAGAAACAGAATGCTCTGCAGAACTTAAAAAAGATAAAAAGACTAGGACTAGAAGATCAAGATTTCATTCTCCATCAACAACTTGGTCACCATCCAAAAGAGAGGGGAAAAGATCTCAGTCTCCATCTCCTAAGAGGGAGATTGTGGCTGAAAGTAGGATGTCTCGATCTCCTAAAAGGGATGTTTCCAAAGAAGGGCGAAGATCTCTATCACAGTCTCCAAAACGAGATCCTCCAAGAGAAGAGAAGAGATCCCCATCCTGTTCTCCTAAAAGAGAAACTCTGAAGGAAGGGAAAAGATCTATGTCCCAGTCTCCAAAGAGGGATCTTATGAGAGAAGGGAAGAGGTCACCGTCATCTTCTCCAAAAAGGGATTCTCTCAGGGAAGGAAGGCGATCTTCTCAGACACGAGCTAAGGAATCCTCTCCAAGGCACAAATGCCGATCTCAAAGTAGGGATAGAGATAGTGAAAAAGACGGGCAAAGAAGAGATCATGAAAGAGAGAAGAGTAGGAGGAGATGGTCAAAGTCACGATCAAGGTCTCGATCTAGGTCAAGATCGAGGACAAGAAGCAAAGGCCCTTCATTCCCTAGAAATGAGAAGGACAGCTATTCACCTCCCAGGTGGAAAGAACGGTGGACAAATGATAACTGGAGAAGTCCCAGAGGAAATGACAGATATAAAAGAAATGAGCAAGAGAAGCAGACAGAGAGTATGAAAAGAGAGAGGGACAGTTCAAGCAAAGATGCTGACAAGCAATCTTATCCTGACCAGTATAGGAAAGATTATCCAGACTGGGTTATGGAAAGGATAAATTCTGTTCCCGAAACAAGGAACAGAGAGAGGGACAATTTTAAAAATCAACCATGGGATGAAAATAGGCAAAATGATTCAGGGCCTCCATGGAACAGAAGCTTTGGATCAGGTTGGAATTCAAATCGCAGCAGAGGTGGCCGTGGCAGAGGTGGCCGTGGTAGAGGTGGCTTTACATATGGAGACCAGAGTGAAAACCGCTGGCAAACTAAGAAGCCGCACTCGGGGAATGCCAGTAGTTCTGGAATTGAAAGTTCAAGGTTTCCAGAGCACCAACCATACAAACGTAAGATGGAGCAAGACTTCTCTTTCGATACACCTGCTGATAGGTCTGGGTGGACGTCTGCATCAAGCTGGGCTGTGAGGAAGACTCTGCCAGCAGACGTACAGAATTATTATTCCAGAAGAGGAAGAAATTCATCAAGCCCACAATCTGCGTGGACAAAGCCAGAAGAAGTAGCACCTGAGCAAGGTATTTATTTTCCCCATATTAATGCATAAATTACTGGTTTGGGATAGAGCGGGCAGATAGTCCCTCTTTTTTTTTATTCTAAGAATGCTAGACGGGGGGTGGTTAACTTTAGCTTCTGTGCAACCGTCCCAACTTAAATAATAACAGCCTTGCTCAAATGGCGAAGCCGTCAAAATGGTGTATGTTCCACTTTCCTGTTCACCCACTATAGCACACATGCTTCACATATAATGTTGAATAAAACTTTTGATTTTTTGGGTGCCCTTAAAGTTTCAGTATATCTATTCAAAAATCTGTGGTAAGGTATTGTAACTATTCGTGCTGTACAGTGGATACTAATGTAGCTGGAATATATCTCAGTACAACTCTCTGGAAAAGTATTTATTTTATCTGGAGCACACAATACCGGTAATACTTTTAAGGGAACCCTTTAGTGTATGTTAAGTGAGTGTCTGTAACTGTTTAACAACGTAAACAATGGATTGGATCCTAAGACCTTGAGAGTGCAGCCCCACTCATCAAAAGGATGCTCCTGAAAATCAACGAGAGCCGATTTTTCACTGATTCACCATCCCCTGCAGCCTCCTCTGCTCTCTCTTCCTTCCCCCACTTTCCTAAAACTGCTCTAGAGGGCTAGGGAGCTTCTGGAACAATATGCTAGGTGGCATTGGACTTACATCCATTCAACTCCGTAGTCCCATATTTTAGCCTACATTGCAGAGAAGCAAAACGAGCATATAAAATAACAAGACCAGACTACCACGTGTGCTCTTTTTGGGGAGACAGAGAGAGAAATCTGGGTTCCAGATTTAAGATGATATTAGATACCATGTATGGACTGCATGCCCTCCATTGTGCTCTGTTTTTTGTAATGCTTTATGGAACTACATGTTTTCAAAATGTCTTTCCCCTGTCTGATAGATCCAAACTTCAAAGACCAAGCCAGCCAACAAGGCGAAAGTTCTCAACTACCCATAAACGTGCTGCAGCCACAGATGAATGTAATGACACCCGTAAATACGCAACATCAGCCGATGAATATCTTCCCATATCCAATGAGCGTCCCTGGTCCTATTGTGAACATTCAGCACAATCCGTTTAGCCTTCCTCCACCGGTGCCCATGCATCTTCATACAGGAGTGCCTCTCGTGCAGGTAGCAGCTTCAGCCAATGCGTCTCAGGGACCACCTCCACCACCACCACCTCCACCACCATCCCAGCAAGTTAACTATGTTGCTTCCCAACTGGATGGAAAGCCTTTGCAGGTATATCCTTTGGTTGTAAATAAATAAATAAATGCAGTTTTAAAACTGACTTTTGAAACAGGGTTCATTTCTTGTTTTATGTAAATATTATGCATTTGGCTGCAAGTTTTCCTTAAACAATTTAATGCTGCAATTAGATTGACTCAGAAGCCCATTGGGATTTTTTTTTGGCTTGAATCATTCTTTAGGAAATCCATGGAAGGAAAATAACCTGTCCCCTCTTTCACCATGTACACCATCCACATTTGTTCAGGATGGCCCTCTCCTTAAGCCATAAAATATCCCCAGTTAACACTTATCCTTTGTTAGTTAACATTTCTCTTCCATCATTCTAACGGGAAAAGTATTGCTTTACACATTACTTATACAAAAGGAAGAGAGGAAGGAGAGGAGCTTCAGTTTCTGGCCCTGTTTGTGCATACTGTTGTGTGGCTGTCATGCCATGTGATACGCATCTGCGTGGGATAGGGTGATGGTTTATGAGTTTCCACAAGAGCAAGAACTCCCAGGTTAGGTGCCTGCCTTGCTGTGGAAACTTGAAACCTTTGTAATCTGCCCAATCTACCTGGTTGCTGGTTGTGGACATTGCTGCTTCAGAGCAGAGTCCCCAGCATTGTGGATACAGTGACTTTGCAACAATGATATGTATGAATTTGGCCTAGTTCATATTATTTTTAAAAAGTTTTTCTGTAGTCTGGTGAATTTGTTCCCCCATTGTGAATAAATTCATTGGCAGTAAATTCATACACAGATGGTTTGAGGAGTGGGGGGAGGACAGCAACAAAAATTGTTCACAAAAGACTAAAATCTGGGTGCAGGATAAAAGCCAATCCCATATGTGTGTGTTCACTCAAGTCCTGTTCCAAGAAATACATTTTTGTGTGTGTGTTTATATGGAAGTGATAATCTTCAATGTTAAATTCATTTACATCTCATTTGCTACTTATAAAAAGGAACATGAGAATATTGGTCATTCTTTGTGTGGTGATCAATTTGTCATTACTTTGAAGAGGTCTGCTTTAAATTAATATTCCTGGCTTGGGTGGGGATAGCAAAGTTTTGCTGTCTTTCGCATCGTAATCAGAATGTTAATCTCTAGGGTTCAATTCCAGAAAGCTTAATCAAATTGAAACAAAACCAACACTGAAACAATGTGTTAATGAAGAGGGAATTGTGGGGTCGGGGTGAAGAGGGACCTCATTGGGAATCCCTGACCCGGAGAACACGGAAACGTTGCCCAGCCTGCACTCCACATCTAAACCTGTTGCAATTCTCCAAATCCTTGTGAGCCTTGGGTGGGTTAGACTTCCTTCCACAACTGAAGAAAACATTCATGTGAAGTCCAGTGTTTGTTCTTCTTTCATGGTGGATGAATAATCTGTCTTTGGATGATATGAAGCAGGAGAATGGGGAACACATATCCCTTGAGATGATGGATGCATCAACCACAGCTAGCAAGGCCAATGGTCAGGGAAGATGGGAGTTGTAGTCCAGGAACACAGATTAGCCATTCCTGACTATAAAGCAATATGCCTGGGAGGGGAACTTTCTTCAAGATCTTGCTTGGCTGCCACATCTCTGTTGAAGTACAAGTACTGTACCTATTCTGAAGTGCTTCTCAGAAAAGGGCCTCTGCATTTGCTCAACAGATACCATCTTGTGAAATGTTTGCTGCTGTAATTGGCTACTTTTGGAATCTGCTTCCCCTGCATCTGTCCTGGACGCTTTCTCATTCTTCCATCGCCATTCCCCAAGCATGGTATCTGGAGTGAACCAGAGCAGGATTGCAAATCACTGCTACTGAAGGAAGCATACTCAAGTGCTTACACTTCTTGTGCACTGCTTGCTTCATATAATAGTTGGGCAGTGCTCATATCTTTTATCACAACTGCCTGATCCAAGTGCAAAGCCAGAATGAAGGGCTTCCATCTTTTACTGGTTGGAAGGAAAGTTTGCATTCCTAGGTTTATGGCTGCCTATTCTTCTGTGGATTGCTGTGGTGTTTTCATGGGCCCTCCGCCCAGCTGTCAGTAGATCACTGAGAGGCTGCCTTCTCACTGGTTCCTTCTGTCTTTATACCTTTCCTGGGTGGTGAGCTTTGGCATCTATCCTAGCTGGCAAATGTATAGGTTTCCTTCTTACATGATGCACAGGAGTTCAGTCTCTCTATCTGCCATGAGCTCTGCAGACTGTTGTTTTTCCCCCTTTCCAGTCTGCAGAAAAACCCCTTAGCCTGCATTTTCACACAAATTGCCATGTTACTAAGACTATTGGGTTGCAGAGAGAGGGGAAATGGTCAGTGTCACAAATAGGATGGATTCTGTAGTTAAGGCTAGCCTCAGCTGAGCTGAACGACCTCTTTCCACCTATTAACTATCTCTCAGAAATGTTAGAAACACCCAAGAACTTAAAGGTTCAGGGCAGGAGCGTTGGATGCAACTAGTTAACATATTAACTTCTGATAACTTTTTAAAACAGGCTATTCCTAGTACTTCCCATGTTGCCAACAACATGAGTACAACCCTCTTGCCTGCTCCAACAGCAGCTGCTCTGGGAAGTGTGGAAACGGTTCAGGGACCAAGTTCTGGTAATGCAACATCGTCAAGTAACATCAAATCCTCTAATGCCGCTGTAAAATTGGCTGAAAGCAAAGTAAGTGTAACGGTGGAAGCCAGCGCAGATAGCTCGAAGAAAGACCAGGCAAGTTCAAAGCCAAGAGCAATGTGCATAATTCTGCAATGCTAAAACTGGAGAGAAATAATTATTTACACTAAGGAAATGGAGAGGATGTCATCTTTCACCTTCCATTTATATCTTTCTAGCTTCCTAAGAAATCATAAGGTTTCTTTTGGGGGGGAAATTATAGACTGACCTTGCGAATAAGTTCATTCCACCTCATTAGAGATTTTAAATATTTGGAAATGTTGAAGCCGTGGGAAAACCTAACAATTTGAAGGGGGGAAATGCAAAGGGTGGAAGGAGTACAATATATATAATAGTTAAACCTGAACTTATTTACTGTTTTAACAACATAAAACATTTTTTAAAAAATTTGAAATATAAAACTGTCTTATTTGGCATATCCAAATAAGCGGATGGCGCTGTGGGTTAAACCACAGAGCCTAGGGCTTGCCGATCAGAAGGTCGGCGGTTTGAATCCCTGTGACGGGGTGAGCTCCCGTTGCTCAGTCCCAGCTCCTGCCAACCTAGCAGTTCGAAAGCACGTCAAAAAGTGCAAGTAGATAAATAGGTACTGCTCTGGCGGGAAGGTAAACAGCATTTCTGTGCGCCGCTCTGGTTCGCCAGAAGCGGCTTAGACATGCTGGCCACATGACCTGGAAGCGGTACGCTGGCTCCTTCAGCCAATACAGCGAGATGAGCGCCGCAACCCCAGAGTCGTCCGTGACTGGACCTAATGGTCAGGGTTCCCTTTACCTTTACAAAATTTAAAACTATAAACACCTCAGTTTTGTACAAACAAAACTGCAAACATACCCAGTTGTCGTCCACTTTCTTCTGTGCGTCTTGATTAAAGTTCTCTTCTCACCCAGATTATTTCTCTGAGGCTTTTGCTTCTGACCTTTGTATTCCACATCAAGGCAGGGCAGCAACTTGCTTGTTTTTCAGTTAGTAGCAATTAAAGTAGACCATTTTAGGGGAGAGGTGAAAAGATTGACCAAAAGGAGGCACCAGATCAAAAGGACAGGTGAATCTGGATGGTTCTGGTATCTCCATTCTAGACCATAGGTGACCAGAAGAAGGCAAGCAACAATTCACAAGCAACAAGGTCTTGAATACTCCCCTCAAGAAGGTGGTAGCACCCTCTAGGTGCAGAAGTGCCTCTTGGGTTTGATTGTTGTAGACTTTCTCAATTCAAAAAATAAAACCTTTGAACAACATTTAAAGCTTTTTCAGAGTTTCCACATAGTGAAAAGTTTTCCATTGGGTTTTCTTTTTCCTGGCCTTCACATCTATACAGTACTACCCAATCCATACAAGCGCTAGTTATTTTTTGATTAAAAGAGGAACGAAAGATCCAAATGTTGTGAAAGGTTCCTTGCCTGGTTGCTTAAAATCAGCTGTTATTTGGTGGCTGTTTACAAGCCTTGTAGAACACTAGCAATGCTTTATTGAACTCGCCTATCTGATAATCCTTCGATGAATAAAAGTAGAGGTTGCAATGGTTTTGTAGTGTCAGTAAAGCTTACCTCTAAATCAAAAGGTAGTATGTTTGCATTGGTACACATCTTAAAAGCAAAAGTAGCCATGTTGGTCCATTAAAAAACAAAGAAACCCTAAAATCCTTAGTTGAGCAATAGTTTTTGGGGCCAACCAAAGTATCACAAAATTGGGGCAGGCTTTCCCGTTCTCCAAAACTGTTCTTCATCTTACACGGCTATTTCAAAAATGTTCATTTGTGTGCCTTTTTCCTAAGTGTAACACTTTTTCCTAATTTTTCTAGAAACTGCAAATTCAAGAAAGAGCTGCGCAAGAAGTGAAGCTGGCTATTAAGCCTTTCTATCAAAATAAAGATATTACTAAAGAAGAATATAAAGAAATTGTGAGAAAAGCTGTAGATAAAGTAAGTGATACACTATTAATATCAGACAGCATTTAGCAGTCTGCATTCTTCTAACCTTGAAACCTGTTGAACAGAGGAGGCAAAGAGGTGAGGCTAAGTGACAGGCTTATTGCTCTGGAGAATAGTTCACACAGCAGTTTGTTAACGGAGGTGAAATAAGTAGTTATAATTTAAGCTAGTCTTGTCCTACAATCTTGAACAATTCTTAGTGAACATGATAATAGGTTATGGAGAGAGTGTGGACTCAATATTTTATTCAGCTTTAAACCTTTATAGCCAGCCTGCTTTTAGAACATCAAAAATTGTTCTTGCTTATCTGATGGCCATTAGCAGTCAGGGTTGAGTTGGGGTTATTTTCCTACCTCCCTGGGAAACTAGAAAGGCATAATAAAGCTTACGCTTTACAAGGGTAATTAATTGCGATCGTATGTCCCAATAATTATTTACTTTCGGTGTGATATTAAGTGGTATGGTTGGTGCTGGTTAACTTAATGGTTGTGTGTTCTATTTTCTTGTAGGTCTGTCATAGCAAGAGTGGGGAAGTTAATTCTGCAAAAGTGGCTAATTTGGTAAAAGCTTATGTGGACAAATACAAACATTCGCGGAAGAAAAATCCAGACGAGGCAGTTTTTGCGGAAAGGAAATGAGCGCAGGCTGGAATATGCCATCGAGATGTCTGCAAAGTGCAATTTTGACATGGACTATTAACTAAAAATAGTGGGTTGAAATATGATTTTGATAAAATTATTTTTCGATATAGTGTATAATGTTTTGTTATAAATAAATATAGATCAATGCTGCAACTTCTTTATCCTTTTTGGAAAGGATATGTAAAGAGAAGCTAAAAGGAATAAAGGAGAGTGCCCCTCTTATTAGTAATATACAATTGTGTTGAATGCCACATGTACAGCATTTTGGTTCAAACAGTAGTGTATAAACACAGATGTTTGTCAAAATACAGTAACTTGGACAGATATGTACAATATATGTAAATCAGTCAGGGGAAAAATTCAAGGCAGATTTTTCTTTAATCCTCCTGCCAATGCCCCCTTCCCCTTTTTTCAATTCCAATTAAATAAAGTGTTTTGCCTCGATTTACAGGCTCAAAATGTGTGTTTAAAAAGCACACTCTTTGTGAATGGAACAACTCACAAAAAAATCTACAGAAGTAAAATTTGTTGCCCAGAAATTTGGGCATCATTTTCCTATTGTAACACCAAATAAAGGCTATGCTGCTTGTTGTTTTGTGGCTTTTTAGTTCTTGTTTTGAGTTGTTAGATGAAATAAAAGTTCTAAAAGGCATGGTGCAGGCAACCAAAACCACTGTTTCATCCTCAGACTAGTTTTGGGAAATGAGGAGTCCTGTAAGTTTGAAAGATATTCTGTGCTTGATTTTTGTATATGGGCCCTAATTGCCTAACTTCAGTTTTGTCTTTTTATCTTCCATCACCTTGAGGAAAAATGTTCTGCTTGCTATTAAAGGTGGATTATGTAACCAATAGCCTTAGTCAACACTACCTGTGGCATACCACTGTCAGTTTTGGTCTACTGTAAGCAGCTGCTTGTAGTAGGCATGAGAAGTAAAAGCCAAATATAACAAAAATTCTGTTGTGACGAAGGCTGCATAATAGTTTGCCATGCTCTTTCCATTCTTACCTCCCACTAGTATAATGCATGAGGCCTAGTCTTTTATTTGAGTTGATCTATAAAGTGTTACACGATGCATGGTGGTGAAGGTAGTGCAATTGCTAGATAGGGCATTAGTAAGCATAATGCACTTCTACCTGAAATGGCTTGGTTGGACTTGGCATTGATTTTTCCCAAGTGTAGAGAAATTACCACTAGCTCCTTCAACAGAAATGAAGAATCAAGGAAACTAAAGGGGCCTAGGTTTAGTAATGCTTTGAAACAAAGTGCTATTACAGTGCAGTTAAGCCTCCCAGGGTTTCATGGTAGTTGCTGTGGTTTGTGTACCACATGTGGCACACAGCCGATGATTCAAACCATTTAGCCATGTGTTCCTGAGAGCCTTCCCACTGGTGGCAAACTCTAAGGAAGATCCAGGGCTGAGTGTGAAAGGAATATGGAGCACAGCTGTGTAAAGAGTTAGCTCACTTTCTTTTTCAGACAAGGACTTGTTTGCCTGTATTTTGTGTGTAACTAAAGATAATATTTATCTTGTGGAATCTTTTTAGTGTGAATATTTCCCCTTCCTTTTTTAAAAAAACAACAACAGGCAAACACTATGCTGTAGAGTTTGTGTTAGACTAGTAGATATTCCAATGATCTTTCAGCCCAGACTGGCTAGCACTTTTTGGAGGAGAAAAAAACACCTCCTGTAGCAAATTGTACCCTGCCATTTATGTAATCACACCATATGTATTTATGCTTACTACATTCTCTTAATTATTGAAGATGGGGTGGGAGTGCATATCTCTCTGCTGTATACCAGCCTGGTACAGATGTAAAATTGCTTGATATTGGTTGAGCTCGACTTTCAGTTCTCTCCACCTCTCCCCCCCCCCCTTCAGACTTGAAGGCTTCCCATTTTGCAGTGCTAATGAGGTTCCATTTGGTATGCACCAAATACATTGCTAAATGTGATTTGCTTCCAACCAGAGTTTTGAAGCCACCTTCTAACCATGGCTAACAAACTTGGTGCAGATATAGCAATAGCCAGAGTTAGTGCTGGGAAGGAGAAGGAGGGAAAGTCTGAGCCTGAGGCATTGCCAGCTTTTAACAATGGTAGAGAGACTGCACGACGTTATCTGCACTGAGCCATAACGTTCCCTCAGGAACTGTTTTTCTTAAGAGTAACTTCATGGCAAGAAGGTTTGATACGCCTTCCACATACTTAGGGAATTTGTTTAATATTTCTGTTCTAATACTCCTGCAGCACAACAGGCAGAGTTACGGCGAACCCTGTATTTACTGTATTTCCAGTCCCAATGAAGAATATTGAGTAGTATGTGTTCAGCCTCCATCTGTGTCAGGGCTGATGAACCTGTGGCCCTTCACAGATTGTTGGACTACAAGTCCCATTGCCCCTTACCATTGGCCATGCTGCCTAGGGCTAATGGAAGTTGTCATCCAATATCTGGAGAGTCACAAGTTCCCCTGCCCTGGTTTACACAAATTTTTAAAAACTGTATCTCAAGATATGCAGGCCTTTAAATGATGTGTTCAAAAATGCCAAGCATCACCTATATAGGTATTCTGATCCCACAAGATCAGAATGGGATTCGACTAGATGACCCTTGGGTTCCCTTCCAACCCAACAATTATGTGATTCTAAGAGAGTACTCATCTGTTGGATTAGGCACTGTATGTGCAGATGGGTGTTGTGTGGCTTCAGAGTGTATCCCGTGGCTGGATGAGCAACTGGAACCATAGCTTTGATCGTTGTGTTAGTGCTCTAAGCATTTATGGTGCCAGTCACTTGGTTGACTGCAGGCAAACTGACTGCATCTAGCCTCACCCACCCACCAGTGACTGGTGTGTCAATGCTGAAATGAAGCGCTACTTGCCCACTGGTGTGAAGCGCATGCATAACTGGAATGGGCCGGGCTTGCTTTCACCTGAAGACACTTGAGAAAACGTGCTCTTAGATACATGGGCATTTCTTTGTTACATTAAGGCTTCAATCCTACACACACACAGGGGAGAGAGTTCTGTAGGCCTGTAGCTGCTGACCAATACCTTGTTAATCTCTTGGTGTTGTCGTTTTTCAACAGTTTCAATAATGCAGAAGCAAACCCAATGGACTGAAATTACTGTGAGGAAATTGATAAGGTTAGAACATCATGAAATTGTATTAAGGGGGAGCGGCAGGTGCACTGAGCACTCCATCCAGTCTTTCTGTGTGCATGTGGCTTAAATATGTTTTTTCTTTCTTTTTTTACAAAAATACAAAAAACAAATCAGGAGCACAGTGGCTGATTTAAGTCCAGGCTGTGTGATGTCTGTAGCATAAGGCTGGAATAAAAGTCTACTGAAACAATATTCTAAAGAGTTTTATGTAGTTCAGAATATTTTCTAATAAATTCTTTTGACTAAGTGGAAGGAGTCTGGCTCTTTTTAACCCGTGTTGGTATTTTCCAGTTATTTCCCAACACTTTCCTGCTATCAATGTCAAGCTGACCATTTGGTAGTTACCTGGGTCATCTTTCCCCTGCTTTTTGAATATGCAGACAATGTTTGACTGCCTCCAGTCTGCATGGTCAAATATAGACAAGAGGTTCTGATACTACATCTGTAAACTTAGGCGCAGCTCCTCATGCCCTAGAGATTTGAGTTCATTTAAAGTAGCTAGGTGTTCCCTTACTACCTCTTTTCCTATCTTGGGCTGCAGCTCCCTCCTTAGATCATTTATTCTGTTATGACCAGGTTGGGCATCACTTTTCTTTTGGGTGAAGACAGAGGCAAAGTAGGTGTTGAGCAATTGTATACTGTTCCTTTGTAATTTCCCCTTCCATTTATTGCACATGCCCTTAAATCTCAGCTCATCTGTAAGCTTTTTTGTGCAGCTACGTTGGTTTCTTTAGATGCCTCCCACTTTTCTTTTTTGTTGGAATTGTCTGCATTTGTTCCTTCGGTATTTCACCTTAAAGATTAAACTCCCATCCATCTTGGACTCCCTTCTCTTTTGAGTGTTTCTGATCATGGGATCTCCATGGGTTCTGTGGCGATCACACAGGGTCCCCGGACCTTTCACAGTCTATTGATCCCTGTGCCACCACAGCGCTTCGCTGCCACCAACCAGGACCCCCCCCCCCCCCCCGTAATCACTGTCACAGTCAGGGTTTGGATTTGAACAAAATAATAAGTGTTTATTTTAAACATCAACAAACCTAAGATATTAGTTGCATTGGTATATATTTATTCTTATCTCAGCCCTGTCTTGATCCTACGTTCACCACTCTACCTCACCACCAACCCTCACAATCACCAACCAACCGTCTCAGTCAACTGCCGAACACCAACTGCCTAACTCCCCCCTTCTATGCTGGGTTTTCAAAGCCCCTAAGCTCCTCCTCCGGCTTTTCATTGGTCAGCCTATGGTCAGCCAATTAACCCTTTACTCACTCCTGCACATTCATATATTCCCCCAGGAATGGGCAAACGCCACAGGTTCTCACCCAGTGGATCCTTAAGCTTTTTTTCTAATCAGTCCTCTTAAAGTCCAGAGAACATGGTGATCAGGCTGGGTGATCCTCTGTAACATAGCTGCTAAAAAGTCTCAGTCTGTTGGCTGTCTCTAGCTGAAAGTGCTTAAACCTGAACAGCAATTAATAGGTGTATGGAATTTTTTTTATTGCTACTGTTGTTTCCCAATTCAACCTGCTTCCTAACATACGTTCACACAGGTCCTTATGCTGCCTTCTGTGGAAAAGTTATTTCAGCTTCTACAACTTGTATGTTGTATAGCCTCACTTATATAATGCTGGCTTTCAGCTGCTAAGCATATAAAGGTAAAGGGACCCCTGACCATTAGATCCAGTCGCAGACGACTCTGGGGTTGTGACGCTCATCTCACTTTACTGGCCAAGGGAGCCGGCGTACAGCTTCTGGGTCATGTGGCCAGCATGACTAAGCTGCTTCTGGCGAACCACAGCAGCGCACAGAAACGCCATTTACCTTCCCGCCGGAGCAGTACCTATTTGACGTGCTTTCAAACTGCTAGGTTGGCAGGAGTAGGGACCAAGCAATGGCAGTTCACCCCGTCGTGGGGATTCGAACCACCGACCTTCTGATCAGCAAGCATATACACACAAACACGTTGAACAAGCTTTAAAAAAATGGTGTGTAAATTGTCTAATCTTGAAATATCCTAAGAATTAAGTATGTGCAGCAATAAATATATTGATATACTTCTGCCTTCTCTTCACAACTTTCTTCACTGGGTTATAGCATAACAGTTTACGTTACACTTTGAAGAAAAGTATATTTTATTAAGTACCCTTCTGAAGATTCAGTAATTTAGTTGCTGAGGTGTGACTTCACACAGAAATAATACTCTATAAGGTTCCGCCTGCCATATACAATCTTTGCAAAGTAAGACGTGTCTAAAATGTATTATTCAGTAAGATTCAAATACAAGTGGGAACTTGGAGGAAATGGAACGTATTTTATTTTAAGCATTGATTGGAGTGGTACAAACTGCTCTTTGTGATACAAGTTTGTGTACGATACACTGTTCTCTGTATTTGAAAACAATAATGCCATGTCCAGGTTCCACTTTTAAATTCACTTCAACAGATATAAAAGAAAAATTATATATTCTTTAGAACAGAGGTTTGCAAACTCACTATGAATTTGTGGTTGAATACAGGAGATGACACAATGAATTGTTTTTAAATTGCATTTTTAGTGCTACAATGGCTACTGCAGCCAGAGAAATAATTAAGTCCCCCCCCCCCACCCGGCAATTTTCAAGTGGTTTATGAGGGGGAAACAAGGGCCACTCCTTTAGGAAATAGCATGAAAAGGGTGCTCACCAATAACAGATTACTGGGGTGTGTGTGTGCATTGGATGCTCTGCTAAAAGGACAGTGTGCCTTACATGGTGACAACACATCACAACTTTGGCCTACCTGAAAGTTAGCTGAGCAATACTGACACACAGGAATTGAACTGCCTGTATCAGAAATGACAGTGTTTTAGGACTCTAAAGTGCTGTACTGCAGAGAGGCAAGGGTAAATACCAACTTTTAGTTGAGGCTACAGGGAAAGCTTAACTCAGCCTCATGCAGAATCCACTGGCAGAGTCTACAGTAGTTTCCCTCCTCAACTCCTAGGATTTCCCATGCATCTTCCACTTATGTCTCACAGCAAACAAAAAGTACAATTTTTATGGCGGGGCGGTGAGGTTTGTCGCACAGGACCTCCCATGCAACTGTAGCTGCACAACCTGCATTTGCCAGTATGTGATGTGACTGAATCTTACCTTGGTCTCTGGTGCTACTGGAAGGATTTTTTTAAAAAAAATGACTGGCAGACCAACACGGCTACCTACCTGTAACTGGAAACAGTGATAGTCTGGAATTGCCCTAAATAAGAGTCAAATGCAGCGTGGAGTTCTGATGACGACAATGTCGTGTGGAAGCTGCACACACGAGGAGCCGCGATCCTGCAATGAACACTCACGGGGAAACACTCCAATTGCTGAGAGGGACTGATGTAGCAGCAGAAAAGCCCCTTTTAAAAGCCATATAAATAAGGGAGAGCAAAATTAGAGAAGTTACATGGATTAAAACATCACACATATCGGGAGAGAAGAGTGGGAAGGAAATAAGGTACTGGGAGTTAGAAAACTGGTTAATAGTGTTGAAGCTCAGATAGCAGTAGTTCTTGAAAGTTGGGAAATAAACAGTAGGAACTACAGTTGAAAGATACAAAAGTGAGTGCAAAAACAGAAAATCTGAAGGGAGGAAAATACAGTTGGCAAGCTGCAGTACTTAGCACTAAAGGAACAGTTGGTGATTTAGAAGAGACATAGAATATTGTGATTTAGAAAAGACAGAATTGTGAGGAACGCAGGGGGAAGAACTTGAGTTTTTAAAAGTTGTTCGGTTATGTATGCATGCATACGAACAACTCACACATCTAGCCCAATGCAATGAGGGTGGGCCAGTGAGTTAAGTGTTAAATTTAAGTTTAACAGCAACTGCCCCCCACTCCTATGTCCCCAGGCAAATAGGCTTCTCTTTAGACCTTTGAACAGGCCTGAAATAGGTCTCCAAATATGTTGGTTTCATGTGCACAGAAACCTCCCTACAGTCAGAAACACTTTACTAGATCTCTTAGGTATTACTAATAATGGTTGTTACCTCATGAAGGGGGACAGTGGGGATGAGGGCTGTTTTTGTTGCCCTCAGACTTGCGGAGAGTTAATTTGGGTGAATACAGGATGCTCCTGTAGTCAAGGAGCTTCCTCATTGCAGTTTATAATGCTGCTTTTTCTAAATAACACAGGGAGCCTTTTGTCGCATGTTTTCTTCAGCCATGTAATGAGCACCTGAAGAATCATCAGAGAAAAACAACACCCGCATATTATTATTATTTATAGCACAATAAGGTTTGGGCAAGTTTTCTGAAGAAGCTGTACTCGAGGTTGGCCACTAAACTACAAATAAAACAAATTTATTAAAATGTGGACATTTCACATGCTAATTTAACTAACAGCATGTTGGAATAAAAGTCTTACTGTTTGCTGGAAGGAAAGGAGGGAATAATTGGTCCAGGGGTACATTTATGAGGAGAATGTTCCAGAATCTTCTGAGCACCACAGCCGAGGTCTCAGACACCTCAGCACAGGTTTGCTGTCCAATTCATTCGGCAGCTCGGTCCAAATTTTTGGTTCCACTTTTGAAGAAAACCCAAGATGGAACTCAGGATGCTAAATTAATTTACTTATTAAATGACAAGGAACTGAATAGAACCCATGTGGTCGCTAGGTTTTTGACTAATGTGCTATTTACAAAGAAGAGGAATGGTTCTCTTCCCATTTATGACAATGCAGAAAACAATTAAGACCTATTATTGGGGCGATAAAATAGGTGATAAATTAATTTTAACAGATTTTATTTTAATTAAAAAAAACTAGTTCAGTTGGACTACTCAGATCTGTGTGACTTAGATAGAATGGTGTAAATGGGTTGTTTTAAAATTGGTTTCGTACTGTATTGTTTAAATTTGTTAAATTGTTTTACTCTGTATTATGATGAATGTGTTTTGCGATGTGATATGGGCCACATGGCCGAAATAAACCTACCTACCTACCTACCTCAGCACAGGAGGTGAACTATGCCTGAGGTAGCATGTTCCAAGGCTCTTTGAGGCTTTAAAACTTAAAGGCAGCACCTCAAATTGAACTCATAAAATGGGACAGCAATGATGCTTGTAACTGAATATAAAGTACGAACATTGTCTTGTTCTACTGGCCTTGCGCAGCAACCGTTTCCTAGACCAACTGAAGTGTCTGGAGGGTTTTCATGGAACACTTAACCGAATCCCAGTCTAGGCCATGAATAACTGAGGCTTCATTTAGATTTCTTAGGCAAGCACGCAGCTAACTAGGTGAAGCTGGCAAAGAGAGTTCCCCAGCTGAGCACCCAGAAGGGCTAGATCCAGGAGTGCCCTTAGGCTGCGAACCTTCTCCTTTAGGGGAGGTACAACCAGCACAGATGATGGAAGACATCTAGAAACAATCCAGGAAACACTATTTCCATCAAACACTATTTTCATCACCATAAAGAGGCAGGAACCAAAAACAGAAGCACTGAGTGGGGTGGGAGAGAAGTTAAGCTCATTTCAAATTTGGGCACCAAGCATTTCCAACTGTCCAAAGCACAGAAACAATGATATTTGGGGGTGGGGAGAATAAACCTGAGGGAAGGAAGAAATTATTATACCGCCCTATACCTGCACGTTTCAGGCGCTTCGCAAGATAAAATCACAATACAGTGGTACCTCGGGTTACAGACGCTTCAGGTTACAGACTCCGCTAACCCAGAAATAGTACCTCGGGTTAAGAACTTTGCTTCAGGATGAGAACAGAAATCGCATGGCAGCAGGAGGCCCCATTAACTAAAGTGGTACCTCAGGTTAAGAACAGTTTCAGGTTAAGAACGGACCTCCAGAACAAATTAAGTTCTTAACCAGAGGTACCACTGTATAAAAACAGAAAAATACACAGTAAAAATAAGAACAGGAACAACCCAATAAGTCCCGCCCTCCCCAATCCCATTTTAAAAGTGTTGAATGTCAATCAACCAAAGGCCTGGTTAAAGTGGAACGCTTTTGCCTGGCACCTAAAGGTATATAATGAAATGGTTCTAAAAAGATGGTGCACTGTCATACAGAGAGTAAAGAATGAAAACCATCCAGAATTTTTGTGTATACATTGATAAGTCTTTATCCTACAATAAAAAGCCCCATATGCTGTAACCTTTCCTCATAGGGGAGTTGCTCCTGTCCCTTGAAATTTTCGATTGCCT